>NW_008794003.1:980516-1005165 GCF_000699145.1 Aptenodytes forsteri
CTATAACAGACTCCCAGCAGGATATCTGCCTCGTTGGCCTTCCCCCTCATCCTTACCCATAGACACTCAACCGTACCATCATCACAATCGTTGAGCTCTATACAATCAAAACACTCCCTAACATACAGGGCCACCCCACCGCCTCTCCTTCCTCGCCTGTCCCTTCTGAAGAGTCTGTAGCCATCCATTGCAGCACTCCAGTCATGAGAGTCACCCCACCATGTTTCTGTGATGGCGACTAAGTCATATCTCTCCCGCTGCACAATGGCTTCCAGCTCCTCCTGCTTGCCGCCCATGCTGCGTGCATTGGTGTAGATGCACTTGAGCTGGGCTATCGATTTCGCCCCCGGCATCGGCACGCCACCCCTAGGCTCATCTCATGTTTCCTCCCACTGAGGAGTTGTCTTGGTTCCATGCATGGGGGAGGAGAGAGCCTGTGTTTGTGCCGTTTTGGGGTGGCTTCAATGGGGAGGGGATGTGGATGGCTGTTTTCTTGGGGCTTTGGGAGGGAAATAGAATAAATTGTTGTGAGTTTTGAAGACATCTGTATTTATTAAATTATTAAGTAATCAAAATAGATAGTTACTCTTCCTGCTCCAGTGAAACGTCATTTATCACATTAGCAATGATGCAACAGTGGCCTGAGCACTAACTATAAAGCAAAACTTGAATAACTTAAAATCCTTGACTACTATGTGCTTTCAGAAATTTCTAATTCTTGCTTCCTTTTCTTCTGTGCATTTCCAGTAAGTAGATTCAGATCTCTTTTTATAATTCGTTGCTGGTTGAAACCAGTTCTTATTTTTATAATTGTAATTCTGGGTTTTTGTTTAAATTTAAACTGACTTTGTTAAACTCTAGTAAAGTATAAGAAATCCTGATCTCTGGACCCACATTAAAATTGAGTGGCAAATGAAGAGTAATTGGTAGGTGTTAAAATAGTAAATCCTCAATCTTTTTTGGTCTACATATTTATTTTTAAAAGCATTTTAGGGAATGATGGATTATAAACTTTGAGATCAACAAAGATATTTTAGCTGTGTTAGCGCAGGTATATGAGAGACCCCCAGCTGCATCCTTGTTGCTCGCTCTCTTGTTGCTGCCTGTGCGCTATAGCTGTAAAGTGCTCCAGCTGGGGTTTGCTATAGATAGTTGCATTACACAGATGCACGGTGAAATGGGGTGGAAAATTGTGCTGCTTGACTTTAGTGAAGAGCAAAACCACATGTGCTGTCAACCTTTGTACAGCAGTAAAGGTTTATGGTTGGGTTAATGAGCAGCTTTTTTAAACCATAAATTACAGTTTCTGCAAATATATGATAAAATAAAAAAAGTCTCTTGCTCTTGCTGATTTCATAATGCACAGGTGCATAGCATCACTTTTAGAAACTTCCAAGTATTTAAAGCCTTGTTTTTTAGTAATAGTTTATTTCTATAAATGGAAATGGTTAATGTTAAGGAAGAGGAAGAATATTTTAGAATTCTAGGTGTGTTTTACATTTAAATGATTCTAGGTATCATGGCACTGTTTGTTTTTAATAGAATGCTAATCTGATTTAACCTTTCTAAGCTATATGACACTATCATTATGGTGAATAAAAAGCCATAGTTCCCTGTAGACTAATAAAAACCTATGTTCCTAGGTAATTGAGTTCCCAGATAATGTTTCAAGCTCACATTATTCCTGCTCATGTCAACTTACTGGTTCATTTTATTGAAAAGAATTATGTTTCTCACAAGGCTGCCTATTGTCCTGTCTAGCTGATGTCTTTTCTGGTGCATAGTATGGTCACAGGTGTGAGGGAGCAAAAGCTGTTAAGTAAGAGTACCATAAGTAGCATAGGGAATACCTTTTAGCAGTTGATAGGAACATTAGTAGTTCAGTGAGAAGTGGAAAACTTAAACTCTGTGGATTTCAGGATAGCTGAATCTTGACTTTTACAAGAAAAGAAACCATCTAAACACACAGTAAAGAAGCCACGAATTACATTCATACAAGAAAGCAATGCAGAACTAAATGTCTGTGGCATGCTGAGTGTTGTTGTGATGGGCTGTGCTACTTTTCATCTGAGAAAAATCTTAATTTTTCTTTTCTAAGGAGATTGAATATTTTGGAGGGGATTGTTTATTTGTTTAATATGTATGTTTATTGTTCTAGAGATTTTTAAATATTTATGATGCTTTCAGATGTTAGCCACAATGAAAATCCACAATTTAAGATTTCTAAAATCTGAAATCTGCATATGGCATCTTTAAAAAGAGTGGTTGCTTGTTTAGCTGTGTATTTCAAATCCACTTTCAACAGAAATATCAATACTCTCCAGAAATTAAAAAATAGTATCGCTAGTCTTACAATATACAGATTTCTTTAGCATCAGCAGATAGAATAGGTTTTAATTATCTGAATTTTTAATGCATTTCCAGTTGTAACAAAAAAAGATTACTTAAAAGAGCATCAAAGAAAAGAATGCTCGTTTGCTTTATGTGTCTTAAAATACTTAGAGCAAGGAGAAATACAGCCTGGATTTAGTAAAGATAAATGGAGTGTTCAAGCTACTTACTTATTGCAAATGGATTTAATAGTTTAAAATCTTCCAAACCAATGTACATAGTGTGGAATCCTATTTATAGATTTTGTTTTCCATAATTTGAGTGTGCTGTTAAATTCTGATGTTTCTCAGTGTGCTATTTATGTTTTATGTTGATCAACCAAAAATCTATTGGGTGTACTCAATTGTACACTCTTGTTGAATATGTATTGTCCAAATCTATGACTGTAAATACATGATATGCTAAAATATTTGGTAGCAATGCACAAGGCTATTTACAATATGGAAGAACAGAGAAATGCCAAATGTGTCTATACAAAATATATGCCTCTAGTATGTTCTTTTGGAGATAAAGGCAGTTGTATTTCTAAATGTTAAACATATATAGTAACACTTTTTATCTTAAAAAATAAGTCTTCATCATCACTAAGAAATAGTTGAGGATTTATAGGTGGGTAAATCAGCATTTCAGTTCATGTTTTAAAGCATGGTAGCCTCAAATTTTAAATCCACTAAAACCAGACTGAAGTTTGTGTTAACTGGAATTCTGTGCTTTGTGTCCCCCTAGGAGGAACAGGCTGCTAAACTCAAAGCTGAGAAGATTAGGGTTGCGTTAGAGAAGATTAAAGAGGCACAAGTGAAAAAGGTAAGTTATTTTCAGTGGTTTATAAGATACTTATTCACCTGGAAAATGCAGGCAAAATTCTTGTCATTTGTGTCTATTACCCTTAAGCTGCCCTACATGATCAGAACTCTACAGCGTTCCTATTTTTTTGAGTGATAAAGTACTTTCTCATCTAATCAAGAAAATCCTAGCATATGGAATAACATGTTTTTCTTGAGGAATAGCTTATTTGGCAGCTAGTGCGCATTGAGAAGACTTTGCCAACTTCCACCCAGAGCTGAAATGAAGGTCCAGCCTCCTGAGATTGCCTTTGTATATTAAGCAGTCACACATTTAAAATGTGGGTCCGTTTTCTTTACAGGCCCCTTCCCATTATGCATAGCAGGATTTTCCAGTGATAAATGGAATACAAGCATTCCAGACTATAGACAGGGAGAGTGGAGAAAGTCTACTGACATTATTTGATGCATTATCAAAGAATATAAAGTGTTCCCTTGAAATTTAGCATTCTTATTTTATGTTTGGAGTTTTTCAGTAGCTTAAAATGCCTTTTACAATTAGTGTTTATACATCAAAAGCTGAAAAACTGTCCTGGCTGGAAGGTGGGAATTAACAAGCCAACCAGTGTATTACAACTAGTACATTTTAACTTTTCCACCTGAACAAGGTGTAACAAAGGAAGCATAATGATTGGCAAAAAGAATCTATTGTCTTAAGTTTTTTGATTGGTTTAAAAAATGGCTGCATTTTTCTTTCTGGACAGTGACTTCTTTAAAGTGCCTGTGAAAAGCCACTGTGTTTAAAATCAGATTTCTTTCGCACTAATGCTTCATATTCCCCAGAAAAAGGAGATTTAGTATAGGTATATTGTTTACATAATCAGCATTTTTAGAAAATATGGAGGAAGCAGGCAGAAAGCTTGAATTGCAAATCTGAAAAATTGTGATTCTCTGTGTGCAGAACTCTATATCTATGTTTGTTCCACCTGGATATATGAGAAAAATTGTCACAAAGACACTTTATTAATCAGAACAGGACACTTTGGCAGGAGGGATTTTCTTTCTCCTTAACACACGTTAAAGCACACTGTCATTGTATTTGGAAGACCTTTATATTTACTCTGTTATACTGAAGGAGAACAGTATCTGGTTAAGTGTCCGTGATCCAAATATCTAACCATCATTTATGACTTTTTTCATTTTGAGGGCATGTTTTGATTGAACTTAATATTTTATGCTATTTTAACAACATCTTAGAAAAAGAAACAAGATCTTAAAAATGTGTTTTTATTTGAAATGTAGGAAATTAATCCTTCTTCTTGTTTTCCTAATTTTCTGCTTAATAGTTGGTGATCAGAGTCCATATGTCTGATGACAGCTCAAAAACAATGATGGTGGATGAGAGGCAGACAGTGAGACAAGTATTAGACAATCTGATGGACAAATCACATTGCGGTTACAGTTTAGACTGGTCATTGGTGGAAACCATCTCTGAATTGCAAATGGGTAAGTAATAATTATAAACATTTATAATTCTTATCTATTGATGTAATACTTGTCTATGTCTGTGTCCTCAGAATGATTTAAATTCTTGTCTTCATAATGTTCATCATCCCATTCGTTCATGTAATAAAGCTCATGAATGACGTTGTTTCAGAACAATCTGGAAATGTTTTCTTCTTTCATATTAAAAGCATGTCTAAATTCTAAGGTGTGATATAGGAATTCTACTAATGTCTAGTCACTGAGCCTCTTGGTTTTGATGTGTTCTTCACAGAAGAAGGGATAAAAAACTTACCATGCATCTTCCTCTTTGTAAATAGTATTTTGTACTGATCCTAATAGCTCATACCACAATGTAAGTTGTTCATTTAGCCAAAGGATATAGCATCTGAATGGAAAAGAAGGGGGAAAATGATAAAAAAACCAATATTTTTAATCCCTGTTATCAGAGAAGAATTACATCAAAGAGCTGTTAAGCACCTTACCCGTTGACTAAAGAAAAGCCCAGAACTGAACCGCAATATCTTGATTTCAAATTAAAATGCAAATTAATATTTCCTCTCTCTTTTGGTGAAACCTTTTCTATTTCAGGCAGTGTAGCATGTTAACTTTGCTTATTGTTAGACAAAAAAGGCCATTGTAGGGTGACAAGGTATCCTTTGAATCTTCTACCTTTCATATGAAAAATAACATCTTACTAGGCTCAAAACCTTAAAATTTTAATAAATGAAATCTTAAAAGTTGCCTGAATTTGTACAAATTCTATGTAAATCCAAATTAGGTATATAAAAATCAAATGTGTAATTCTGTAACATTTTACCAATGAGAATAGTATGAATAAATAACCTTATTAGTTCTGCAATAATTTTATGTTTCTATCACTGAAAAATCTCTGAATGTGTAGATAGCAGGATTGTGAACTCAAGGCTCAACTGGGGTTCTTTCCCATCTTAGATTTGCTTTCACAAGACATTTCCATTCACTGTGCAGCCTGGAAAGAATAAAGGAAAAAAATACTGGGAAAAATATTTTTAACTTCTGTTAGAAACAAAGAGCTAGGCTGCAGACAGAAAGATAAACATATTTATCCAACTTAACAGTGTGACTGAATTAAGATTATTTTGAGATGAAACCAGGCTTAACAAATCTCTCTTGTTGTTGGGTGTTTTGCAAGTATATGCATGCCCTACTGTATGGGATCAGTGACATACTGGAAATGACAGAATTTGACTGCTGTACTGGAAGAGTTTCAAGCTAAAGAACAACATCTATTATAATTACAGAATTTTAAATTCAGACTACATGATAAACCTAAGAGAGATGCAAGAGGGTAGAATTCAGTTTACTCTCTCATTTTTCAGTTTGGCTTTCCTTGATCCTTGGTAGGGCAACTGTTACGTAGTTTTTCATAGATTTCACACACGTTTTTTTAAAAGACAATCCAAAATGCAGCCTGTTTGGTTCATATATTTTATACTGGAACTTGAAAAACAGATGAAAAAATGATTACAACAAAGCCCTCACCCTATGTACTGTTGTGTATTGTATTGTGTTATTTTGCCAGTGGTTCATCTTTTGAAACATTTTTTCTGGCAATGCCTATGTAAGAGGAAGGAACTCCTTTATTATAATATTTTCCTTTAGTGAGACACAGAAGACTTACGTACCTTCACAGTGTATTTTACCATGTTCTTGTCAGTTGATTGCTCATTAATTGCGCAGTTCAATAAAACGCAGTGAAAGTTTTAAGCTAACAAACTGCAGAGAAAGACATGAGGCCTGTGGAGTTCCTGATTGTCTTTGCGTTTTATGTGGTCTGCTTCAAATGTGTGTGGTTAACTAGTTTTTGAGGAGTCTGATTTAGGTACATGTACTTGAAGTAGAAGGCCACCTGTTACTATCTAACAGTTTAACCATGAGCTTTAGATGTACTTTCAGAAGAACTCGGTGATATTATTTCCAGAATGCAGAATGAAATGCTTTGCCCAGTTTTACCCTGCAAGTTTGTAACAGAAACAAGTCTGGAAGGTTTGTTTTGGTTGGGACAAAGGTTGTTGTTTGGGTTTGGTTTTGTGTTTTTTTTTTTTTTTAGTTAGAGCAGAGTATGTCTATGAAGTATCTGTGAGTTACAATGTTTTAATTTTAGAGAGTATGTTTAATTATAGGAACGTTGTATTATATGCAGTTTTACGTACCATAGGAGCAGATTCTGTCTATGAAGTATCTGTGAGTTACAATGTTTTAATTTTAGAGAGTATGTTTAATTATAGGAACGTTGTATTATATGCAGTTTTACGTACCATAGGTACATACACACTCAGTGAATAAGTTGTTTCGTGTTTGAGTTCAGTTATTGTTCTTATTGTAATAACAGTTGATCTGTTTTGAAAGCTCTCCAGTTTCGCTAATGAGGCTGCAGTGAGATTTAAGCTTTTGTATCACAGTCCTTTGAAGTTTTTTTGTTTTGTTCTTCCGTTAGGTAACAGCTTTTTTACTTTCTTGGAAGACAGTATTGCTGTGTTGCTGATAGAGCTTGATGGAAGTCGGGAGCTGTAACTCGAAAGCTTCCTAGAAGGGTCTCACTGAGACCTCAGTAATGTTGTGTTGTCGTCTCAAACCTTAATTCATTCCCTGCAGATGACATTTTGTTGCATTCACTCTGCTTAGTATTCTTAATTACCAAAGATGTTGAGATGTCATCTGTCATCTCAGTCTTCATTAGTGATACCTCCTAGTTCTGGATGTGATCAGTGCCATATAACCTCTAAAAATGTGGTGTAATTGATTTTGTGGAAAAAAAAAAAACGTGTTCTGCTTTCAGATGCTATTGAAAGGTCAAGCAAGTCCCAAAGGATTCTGAAAGAAATAATTTGCTGAAATGCCATCGTGTGGCCTATGTGAAGAGGGAACAAATTGAAGAAAGCAAGATTCTACTTCGGTGTCTTAGAAAGGAGGAGAAAGTTGGTCTAGTGGTTTCCCAAAGATGTATTCTTCCTTATTTATTTTAGAATAAGGGTTTTCAGATACTTCTCTACCATTTCAGTAAATTTTCTTCTTTTTTCTTCCTCTCTTCTCTTTTGCCTATTTTCAGTATCTTGTACTAGTGATAACTATTTCAACAGAGAGTCAAAGCTCAGAGTTCTCGGAAGCCGTTGTTGATACATCATTTATTCAGCAAGATAGATTGTAAGAAATAGTGTCAGTTTTCAGACTTCTTCTACAATACCCTCACTACCCATGGGTATTCTGCATTTCGGAAGCATTTTTTTTTCCCTCTAATCATTGTCTATTACTTTTTTTGATACTTCATGAGTGAGATAGTCATTGGGGATGTAGAAACAAATTTTGTGCTGAAAAAGCTGCCTCATTCCTCCAGGGATTGTGTGGACCAGACTACATATAAATGTGATAACCTTCTTATTTGTACTCGTAACATTTGAAATGTTGTCATTTGAGTCTGCTGTGTTCATGTGGCATGGTTGGCTTTGTCGGGTAAAAAAAAGAAAAACGCTTCATATGTTGATGGAACTATAAGCCTGAAGAGATGGAAGTGAGTGTGTTGAGTGAGTGTATGTGTAAAATTAAACCAGGCACGTCTGAAAGTTGACTTAAGTTCTTTTAGTTTCTTAATGTAAACTTCTTCCCCATTTTAGTAGACCTTGAACTCTATTTTCTCTACGTATATGCCTTGTCTCCCAGATATGAGTACAGAGTAGTTTCTATCACAAAATGTGACAGATTCAAATGTATTTGCTCTCTTGTTATTGCTGCAGAAAGGATCTTTGAAGATCATGAAAATTTAGTTGAAAATCTTCTGAACTGGACAAGAGATAGTCAAAACAAACTAATGTTCGTGGAACGTATAGAGAAATACGCACTTTTCAAGAATCCCCAGGTAAGCCTGAGGTTCATGTTGAATGCGTGTGTGCGTGCACACATGCACGCCTGATTGCCGTTTCTTACTTTTTTTGGTAGCGTTCATTTTCATACTTTTATTTCGATATTTGTGTATATATTAAAATGCCAGGCAACTTTACATTTTGGCACTGTGTACATCCACATTGTGGTTGGCACAAAATCAAGTCCCTAGCAGAAAACTATGAGCTGAAGCAATCTGTTTGCTAATGTGTTTGTGGGTAATTTTAATGGAGATGAAGGCAAGCAGTTTCATGGCATTTACACCAATACTTAGTGCTGTTCAAATATGTAAATGTGCAAGAAAGGTGTTGGCAGATACTGCTAATAGTAATGCCTCTCCACTGTGCATTCTTACATTGCTGGCAAGAAGGGGAAGAGAAAATCTAAGAGAATAGCTACTCCATGGTCAAATGGCAAGTGAAGAGAAGAGAGCATGTGTCCCTCCCTGTGGAAGCTGGGACCTGCCTCTATTCACCTGCGTTTCCTGTTCCCTGGCTAGGAAACCAAAGGCCCCTCTTCTCTTTCAAATGGCCTCGAAGGCCTCTCTTCTTTCAAATGGTAGCTACAGATTTGGTATCCAGCAGCAGTTCAGTGTTGTAAGGGAGTGGAGGAATAGAAACAGAAAAGCAGAAGGTGGCTCTTTGAAGAATTTGAATTGAAAAGAACTGGATATAATATCACTTGATCTGTCTCTTAACTCTTACCTAATGTATTCCCTTTCGGGGTCACAGATTATTTCTATATCTGTATGGCATTTATGTGGTAATTTCTTGGATTTAAACTGAGTATCAGTTTTGCATGCTCATCCTTTGAGACACCATCAGTGTTTCTGATTATTTTTTTTAAACAAGAATTGAAAACCAGTTCTTATTCAAGTGCTTTGCAACAAAGCAGCAAAACTCTAAATTGTTTTTAAAAGCTTGTAGTTGATACGTTTACTATCAGTACATATGGTAGACACTGTCAATAAGAATGAGGTACCAGCATAAACCTACTATCTCTCCTTGGTTTAAAATACTGAACTGGCTAAAGTTTGTGAATATTGGTTTTTCTCCAGTATAAGAGCCAGGGATTAGGAAGAGGAAGATTTTCATTGTCCCAGTCCTTTCCAAGCTGAAGAAGAGTACAAAACTTCTTACTAAATAAGATACAGTACCTATGCATAGTTAGGTTCCTTTTAAGAAGACAAGGAGTATTTAATAATTCTTCATGAAAAATAAATAGTTATTCAGCAAAACTGTCAGGGCAAGGTGGAAAGAAGCACATTGCTTCTGTGTGTGCTTCTTTGAACACATAAATAATGGCAGTATGTAACAAGTTTAAAGATCTCTGGGGTTTTTTTATATTTTTGTTCTGGGATTTTCAAGTTCATAATATTTTTATTTCTGTATTTCTGGATGCATTGTGCCAGGCAGCTGTTTGTTTTGTGGAAAGCCAGGAAAATGTTGTTTGAGGTTTACTTAAAATAAGAGTATGGACTGATTGGTATTTCTGGAAAAAGTGGTTATAACTTAGTTCCATGTATTATTTGGCAGTCTTACAGGTAGTTTCAATTCGACTACAAAGTTTTGTTCACTTAATGTATTGTTCTTAGATAATAGCTGTTTTTCTCTTACTGCTACAGAAAGGTAAATGAGAAATGTTATTTGGCTTGATTTCAGAATGCCTATAGAAATATTAAGCTTTCTCTTGTTACAGAACTATCTTCTGGGGAAAAAAGAAACCTCTGAGATGGCAGACAGAAATAAAGAGGTGCTGCTAGAGGTAAGACTGCCAAAACAAACAGGGCATAGTGGTCATTTCAGAGTTTGAAGCTAAACTCTAAAAGGTTGTGGTGGTTGAAATTGATGGACGGAGCTGAATGTAATTCTGGAGCAACTGTGAATGGAATGTGTTACATTTGAGGTAAATGGCTGTTTTGATGTTACCCTGTTTCAGATAAGATCAGTTAATAAAAATGTGTCTTTATTTTGTTTAATAACTAAAATTCCATACACCGTGATAATCAAAATGAGATTACCTGTAACTGTGGCTAAAAACAGTCAAAATTTGCAGAACTGTCACCTGTTTCTTTGACCTGTGGTAGTAGAGATTTTTTTACTAGTACTCTCCAAATGGTTATTCTCTACAAAATTCTATAGCATTGGTTCAGTCACTGGTCTATGTTAATATTTTAAATTTTGTTAATAAGCAAAGTAGTTTAAAATTGTTTCAGTTACATTTTAAAATAAACAACCAAATATTAAATTTTAAAAATGAGTGACAGAAAAGGAAGTCAATTAGTATTGAACACATTAAATAGTTTACAGAACTAAGGACAAAAAAAAAAAAAGAGTGTGGAGCAAATAAAGCAAACAGTAACCATAGCCTCCGTAAGCTGAAAACTGAATGGGTTTGTGACACTTTTGTCAAGACATACCCATGCTGAAGTGTCACAGCTTCCACTTGATTTCCAGAATAATGATTATGATTTCAGTAGTTACACAACAGTAAATATTTTTGGTATTTAATTTTGGATTATACTTAATACAATTTAACTTACACGTAGCATATGTATGCTGTTAGTATATTATTAATATGGGTTTTAATAGTGGTCATGTGAATACTGTGGATCAAAAAGATGCTTGAAGCCATGAGATGCAGAGGGATGTAATCCTGTCTAATTCTTTCTGTCTTCTAGGATTACTCATAAATCTCTGTGCTGCATATTAATCTGGAGTGTATTTAAAGCATTTGTTTTCCTCTGTTAGCTCTTTATAAATAGAACCTTAACAGAAATTGCAGTGTTGGCAGTTAGTAGCAACAAAGTACTCATGGAATGAATTATAGCTGTGTCTGATGGATATGTAATTAGGTTTTGTGTATACTTAGACTTATGAGGCTAAATCTATAAGGTGACCTCGTGACTTTGAAGCCGGTAAAGCCATTGGGGGATCTATTACTGATAATAGAAATAGCAGTTAGAAAATCTTTACAGTAGCTGCTAATATTTTTGTTGTCAGTCTTGTGCTGAGAAACTGCTAAGATACCCTATTGTATTTGTCTGAATTATGTTATAGCTTCTACAATTGATCTCCTTTTCATATGTAGTATTTCCTATTACTGCATGAAAAAAAGAGCCGTCCCTGTTATGTGTGCATTCCTGAAATAAAGAATTTCAGTCATTAAAAACAAACCACTGCATGCTGTATGTTCTGTCTCTTTCTCTCTTCCCAAACCACTGTGTTTATCGGCAGGAATGTTTCTGTGGAAGTTCTGTAACAGTGCCAGAGATTGAGGGAGTTTTGTGGCTGAAAGAGGATGGTAAGAAGTCTTGGAAAAAACGTTACTTTCTTCTTCGAGCTTCTGGAATCTACTATGTCCCTAAAGGGAAGGCAAAGGTATGCTATTTTAAAGCAATTTCACTGAATTGTTTTACTGGTAAATCATGGACACAAGAGTCAGCCTTAAATTTTGGTTTAGCTATGCCTTGCCTAGCGCCACATCCCTTAATTAAAAGTGCAGCTTTATCATGGAAATATTGTGTAAATTACTGTGGTAGCAGTTGATGTGTAGGGTGTAACCCCAAATTTAAAAATACAAGAAGACAAAGGTCTGCTTTTTGAGTGAGCTCAGGGGTAGATGTTCAGAAACACTTGAGGAAAAATGATTGGTGGAGTTAAGAGGCTGTCTTTTCTCAAGCAGAATTCAGATGAAGGACAAAATTGCACTGCAAATGCCAATCATAAAATATCAGTGTAGCAGTTGATGTGAAGGGTGTAACCCCAAATTTAAAAATACAAGAAGACAAAGGTCTGCTTTTTGAGTGAGCTCAGGGGTAGATGTTCAGAAACACTTGAGGAAAAATGATTGGTGGAGTTAAGAGGCTGTCTTTTCTCAAGCAGAATTCAGATGAAGGACAAAATTGCACTGCAAATGCCAATCATAAAATATCAGACCAACTCCACAATCAGTCTGCATAATTTTATTTGGTTTAGTTAGTTCATACAAATAGGATTCTTTTTGGACCAATTTGTGCTAAGTTTTTTGAAACTGGTAAATATAATACCATTTCTTCAGTGTCACTTAATGCTGTTCTGCGTGAATCAATAATGAAAAGTAAATAGAAAGCTGCTACAAATGCATTATAGCTTCAAGGCTGAACTACTGTGAGTTCAAGTTGTCCATGAATCCATCAGTCTTGACAGCATCAATTCATCCCCAGTACAGGAAGTCCACCTCCCACACAGCTGGCAATGAAGAGGAAATCTCTGTTAGCACATCAGCTCCCTTTAGAGCTGAATACATCTCAGATGTTCTTTCCACAGCCTTTTGCTTCGTTAAAACAATCTATATGTAAGATAGTCTGTTGAAATTCTGTGCCCTACAATCACTGCCAAACATCATTAAAATTATACTCACGGTCACATTGGAATTTGGACACCTTGATTATTACCAAGACAAAATGTAACCAGCAGCTGTTAAAAAGTTCCTAGTCAACCAGTCCTATTTATTTTCTCCTGATACCAACTCTGAATAAACATTAGTAGTCTGGTGTAATATGTTGTCAAAAGGCAAAATGCAGACAAAACGCAAAAAACCAGACTGAATTTGGAAAAGGATATCCTGGTTAAAAATGAATGTCTGATTTAAGAGTTTATGCATGGCTGTATCTCCTTCTTGTATTGGAGATTTTCGAATCAGATTGAAACTAATATTAGACCTTAACTAGACCTTATATTAGTATTGGATCTTAACACTGGACTGACTTTGTCACTGTGTGGTTTTCATATAAAGATATTTTGTAAATGATTATTTTTGTATTTAATAGGTCTCGCGGGATCTTGTGTGCTTTCTACAGCTAGATCATGTCAATGTTTACTATGGACAGGACTATCGGAACAAATACAAAGCACCCACAGACTATTGTCTAGTGCTAAAGGTAACTTGTTAATTGTTTTAAAATTTCTCATACTGAAAAGAGCAATTAAAGATCTTGAAACATTTCCACACTAATCTTAGTCCCTTGTAGTAACTCTGCTTCCTAATTGTGAGCAAGAGCTGATTAACACAGTATTAATCCTGGGAGAGATTATAATTTAGAATACACTTCCTATACTAATATAACAATTGGAAAACTATGCCTGTTGGTTTTCAGGGCAAATGTCTCAATTATTTTCATTCTGCATGTGAGAAATCTAAATTGCTTTAAGTTACAGTGACAATGAGAAAGCAATGTTTAACTGTGTTTTCTGTGGAGTTGTTGTAAAGAGCCTCCTTGACAGAAATACAGTAAAAAAAAAAAAGAGAAAATGCCATGCGGGGACTAGTGCAGAGGGGAGAAATGGCTATGAATCACTTTCTTCCCCATCAAGCTGACAGATTTCCTCCTCCTGCCGGAAGATCTGTGTGGATTGCATGGTGGGGGAGGAAAAAAGATCATAGTGAGCAGCAGAAGAATCCAGAATACTGGATTCATCTAGCACCCTAGGTTTCTCTGACAGTGGACTTTCTTTATAAGCTGCTTAGGGAAAAATTAGAAGTACAGGACAGTCTTGCAGAGATAACTTCCACAGAATACTTTTTCAGCCTTTAGAAATTTAGGGAGCCAGGGAGTGGATCTTGGCTGTTCAATAGCCCTAGGTGTATTCTTACTCTTTGAGTATGCCCTGTCTCTTTTGGCATTCCAAGAAACTTTTAGAATGCTGCAGCAGTTAGGTACACCTTGTATGCTCTTTTACTTGTTCTGAGCCATCAGTTGCTTTCCATTTCGTTTTCCCCTAGTTCTTGTATAGGAAGTGAACAGTTAGTGAACAATTGTTGCCTGTTCTCCATGCTCCTCAGGACTTTGTAAACATTTTTATATTGCCCTGAATTGTCTTACTTACAGACTGATGAATCCCAGTCTATTTAATTGTTCATCATACTCTAAAACAAAACACTAAACTCTTTTTGTCCCTTTGGCAACTCTATACCTTGCAACAATTTAGGTTCGGTGAGATAATACCCCTTGAAACGCTAACTTCAGGGAGTTGCCATCTTCTCAGAGTGTAGGTCCAGAGTTGTGCAGAAATTGGTATTAGAGAGTCAAGTCTACCCGTATTGCCCAACCTGAGGGAAAGGGGATGCTGTAAAGGAAGAAACTTCAGAGTATAAAGGACAGGTAGAATGAACAAGTAGAAAAAAATGTTATGAAAGCAGTGACCTGATCTTAAACTGTGAGATTAATAACTTGAGTACTTCAAGTTATTTTAAATTGCATCAACTCATCTCCCAGTCTCTTGACTCCCACACAGTATTCAAAATGGTGTCAGCTCCTGTAAGATAGCTAGCTACAAAGCTATTTTAAAACAGGTTTTCACAGTATGTTCATAGCAAGTAAAGTGTCTTCATGGATTTGAAAATGGTATGAGTAACAAGAGATGGTTATAGTTGTACTTACAGTTTTCCTTTGACCTCTTACTGTCCCTGATTTGTAGCTCATGTGGTGTTGCATATGTCAGTACATTAGAATGTTTTATGTGCCTGGAGTGTGTGGCTGCCTGTTCACTGTGTGAAAAAAGGATTTAATCTTCTGGTAGATGGGGCAACATGCATTTGGGCCCACTGAGAGGTAGACACTGAATATCAAATATGGGACATGATATTAAGGGAGAAAGCATACAGCTGAAAGTGGAAATATTTTCCATGTTCTTATAGGTCATTGGTGCAGTTAATTGAATGCAATTAAAAGCAAAAATGTCAGTTTGTAGATATTTATAAATTCCTTGAAGTAAATTGATTTCTTCTGCTTACATGTCACTTTCTATCCGCATCATATTGACAGGTTAATAGTGAATTATTTTTTCAGACTTGTTGACCACACAGAATAAACCAGACTAAGTCTTATCTAAGTAGATTTTTTAAAAAAGTATTGCTATTTTGAGCATAAATGAAGACATGAAGATGTTAAAGTCAAATTTTAATGTGTCTAAATTGTCCCTTATTGGCTTATTTAGGTAAATTAACGGGGTAGAGTTAGTCGGGTAACTTAGACAAAGTGAAGCTATGTTTTCAGTGTGGAACTGATGAATCACCAAATTACTATATTTAGCAGGATTGTGTTCTGCCTTCCTCAATTCTTAAAATGTTACCTCAATGTTTTATATTAGTACCAATGTACAGAAGCCATACAGGTTTTTTTTAATAGAAACTCAGTTTTGTGCCCCAAAGACTCACTAAGCTGGGAAATATCTTCAAAACATGAACATGTTTTTTGGAGAGCTGAATGGCAAATACAAACTCAAAGGCCGGTTCTCACTGAAGTCCAGAATGGATTTGTCTTTACATGTTTGCTTCCTTTGTCTATCTTGAACCTTACTGTTATGATGCTATGCTATTGTTAAATATAAAGTTCATTTGCTAGTATATATTAGCTCCTTGGTCCTAAATGTTAGATTTCTGAGAGGTTCTTTTATTTCTATATAGCCAGATTTTTTAACAAGTCTGGGGAAAAGATGGCTTGTTAGCAAAGTCATTTTTTTGTGCTTCTATAGACTCTTCTTTGTTATACAACATGTGTGTGAAAGAGGCTGGTAGTGAAAAATGAAAACAATTATCTAATATCATAATGAAGTTAGTTACATATATTCTGTTTATGGAGATAAACATGTTCATGTTCATTTTGAAATAATTATGTTTGGAAGACAAAAGGAGAAAGTATTCTGAAAAGAGATTAAAAGTTCTTTGATATATGTTTCAGAGAGTCTTCAGTAAAACTTAAATACCTACGATCATCTAGCAAAACTGTGTGTCACTGAACTGTAAGCTGACAGAGGAAATTATAAGAACTTGAGTATTCAGAGTTGCCCCGACAGCTGTGAGACATGTAACTTCTACAGCATGGACAGGAAACAACTCAATAATCCATCTAGAATGATTTCCAGTGTCTGCTTTTTTGAAAAATATACATTTCTTTCTTGACTGCTGAATTGATAAATACAGCACCTTTTCTGTTTTTTATACATGCATGTGGGAGCAGCAAGTATTTTAGATGATAGCCCCATATCAGTAGGGTGGGGACCTTGAAGGCTCTACAAGCTGAAAATGGAATTGTGCTTAATAGCGTGTCATTTGTGGAGTGTCTCACTCAAGCCATACAAAAGCAGAGAAGACCAGTGTGTTTGTTTTCCTCCAGTTCGTTTTGGTGTGAGAGGAAGGTGAAATATATTAGTTGCCTCCCTCAGGTGGTGAGTTAGTCCATAGAGCAGTGAAAGGAGACAACTCTTTAGTCTTTGGCAGTCTCTTGCTTGTGTTTGGAAAAGGTTTTTAAAAGCTGAGACTGTTCTGACAATTTGGCTTGAATGTATAAAGATTTCTAAAGAGCTTTACAGGTACAGAAGACTCTGTTGGTAGGTAGAAGGTACAGCACTAAAATACTGAAAGATTCACCCTTTCTTAGTGTTTCAAACCTGAAGTCAGTGCACACTGGACACACTGCCAATCTATGTGTGAAGCAATCCCCACTGCCACCTCCTGAAATACTCTCAAACATTTTTAAGTGGTCTCAAAATACAGACTACTGTTGAAGAGCTTCCAGCACTAAGTTTGTCTCTATAGACCTCAACAGATAAATGGCTTTCCTTGCATTCCTAACTATTAAAATATTGATGAGGATTAACAATTTTTCTGCAGCATCCTCAGATCCAGAAGAAATCCCAGTATATAAAGTATCTTTGCTGTGATGATGTAAGAACTCTACATCAATGGATCAATGGCATCCGCATTGCTAAGGTAACCTCCTCTAGGCAGTCTTGCACTGTTACCATGAGTTGTTGTCAGTATCGGTTTGAAACCATTTACAGTTACTTAGCAAAACACATGCTAAATCTAACTTCCCATGAACTGTACAGTCTTCTTACATATTTCATTCCGTAGCAAAATTGTTAGGCTTTGTTGTTATGATAATTCAGTAATTGGGCCCTTTCTTCTTGTTTCTGCTGCACCTCTTTGTCACATGACAGAGTTCTAACGTGGCTAGATTTTAGCCAGCTCCTTTACAGATTTTAAAAAGAAGGCTTATTGGAAGAGAATTGAGAAAACAGAATTGTTTTCTAAGATCCCCAGGTTGGCTTAGTTTATTCATTGGCCCATTTCTTGCTTGACACTATCTCTTCTAGCATAAGTAAACTGTTTTTCTTTCTTTCAGCAATTCACTAATAAAAAAGCAAAAGGTTGGGGGAAGGGAGTTGCCACTTTTTTTAAATAAAACAAAATGAAATTTGCACTGAATTGATGTTGCCTGAGCTCCTTAACAAAGAGCCTGTTGTTTTTCTCTGGGGGAAAAAAAGGTGGAATAGAGAAGCCAGAGGTGGAGCTCCACAGTCTGAAAAGGGTACACAGCCTTTACAGTTGTTAAATTTGTCATTTTGCTTAGTATGGGAGGCAACTATACATGAACTATCAGGAAGCATTGAAGAGAACAGAATCGGCATATGACTGGACTTCCTTGTCTAGCTCCAGTATCAAGTCGGGCTCCAGCTCATCTAGTTTGCCAGGTAATAATGTGATCTGTCTCATAATAGAAAGATTTAATTACCTTTTTTATCATCTGCTATCTGGAGACCTCAAGAGAGACTATTGCCAGAAATGGACTGTTTCTCCAAAGTCTTTCATGCTATTTTTAGTCTAAAACATAGACTTTATGTTTAACATACATACATATATAAAGCAGCATATAAAAAACTTTTTATTATATTACTTGCAGTGGTGTATGTATTTGGAACATATAGTACTTTCTTGTTCACCTCCGGAAAAAAAAAAGTTTTTCTGATACTGAGAAGAGGAAACTTCCTTTCAAATTCCTGATGTCTCTATCTTCACCTATCTGAAAAAAGAAATCAAATCTATGTTTTGCATAGAGATTTGCGTGTGTAGCTCTTAAACTGCTTTTGTTGACTGAAATATTTGAAATTGGAAAATGAGAAATAGTCCCTGCCCAAAGGCAAAGATCCAAACAATCTCTTTAGAGACAAACTTTGAAAATACTGTTTCTGTTCCTGTGTCAAACTGTGTATGCCTGCAGTAATATGCTCCTGTTCACCTCTCAGCAGGACTGGGACTGTTTTTTTGTAGCACATAACAGTTTAAAAATTGATGAGTCATTTATATAGTCTCAATTCACTGTTCAGAGCTGACACTCTGCAAGGTTATTCTGAACCCTCAGGGGCAAGTTTCATTATTGAAAACAGGTTATTGTGTGAAAGTGTTTTGTCCATTGCAGATACAGGTCAGGAAGTAATGCTACTGAACTGGAAAGGTTCAGAAAGTAGCCTGTGAGAATGAGCTAAGCAAATCGAGCCTAACTGGGAAGGCACCATGTTTTTTCAAATGTGTGGAACAGCTTGCCAGGTGTAGCAGTAAATTCTTGGTTACTGACAATTTCTCCATCCAAGCTGTGTTTTTCTGATAAAGTTTCTTTTGTGGGGAGCTGAGCCACAGCCCACCAGCCATGCATGTTCTGCCAGAGCTACAATCCAGCTTGTGCCTAGATGCTTTTTCCCAGGACAGCTTGGGACTACACAGAAAGCAGGTGCCAGGCTGGATAAATCAGTCTGGCAGTGGCTGCTGCTGTCTTTTCAAGATACCCTGTGGACCCAGAGCATCATCTGCATTTGCTAGTTACAGGATACGCATCATTCCTTCCCTTCACTTGAGGAATGGAGCAGTCAGAAGCAGACTGCTGCCTCGGCTAGCGTAGTTTGCCTGTCCTCAGCCTATGTCCAGTGTCTGTTTCTAAGGTTGTGCTGGGAAGGAGTGTTGGAGAGAGCAGTCTGCGTGCATTGCATGAAATGGGGCTTTTCCCAAAGTGCAGGAGCTGTTGGGTGTTTCAGAACCTATACAACTGCAGTGTGTTTTTACTTTGCAGCACATCTGACGTGCTGTCATCTCTGTGGAGCTTCAGATTTGGTTAATACCAGGGATCTGTTGCACTGTTTTGTTTTCCAGACAGCAATGGCCTGTATGTGAGCTAGAGCTTATGCAGTAGTTAGTGGGAACAATGTCCTTTGGATAACATGTTTAACAAGTGTGACTAATAAATGTCACACAGAGTTGCATTATAAGCACAACGACTTTACTCTCACATTCAGAAACATATGCTAACTATTTTTTAACTTTCTTCTAAACAGAATCTCAATCAAATCATTCTAATCAGTCTGACAGTGGAGTTTCTGACACCCAGCCAGCCGGACATGTCCGTTCCCAAAGTATTGTCAGCTCCATGTTCTCCGAGGCCTGGAAACGAGGCACTCAACTGGAGGAATCCAGCAAGGTAACAAGAAGACTTTAGTTTGAGAACCAGCGCCCAACAGAATGTACGAGACAGAGTGATACTTCTTCCACCTCTGTCTTGAGTGGGATTTCTTCTCTTTTTTTACTCTGTTATTGACATACACTGCCATATAATTGTTTCTTCAGGAATCACTTTTTCAGGGAATTCAGCCCTGGAACCTTCTGTTCTTGCTTTTATTTGTGTGCACAGAAGCCCTCTGTTCTTTGAAGGCATGATACAGCCCTTCCCATAGAATCCTATTAACCAATGTTGAATAAAGACAAAATAAAAGGATCAGCTGTTAACAAGTTGAATGAAATTCTTTCACTAAGATCTTTCTCCAGCTAACTAGCCACATCTTTCCATTGTAAAGATGTGAATAACTGAGACCTGAAGGCAGGTATATCTATTTAAGAAGTACTCCAGTAGTTTTTACTCAAATGTTTTCTATTATATTGGGTGGAAATGGAAACAGTAACCATAGACATGGTCAAAGTAAAATACTAAAATTGACAGCAATTGTGGCTCGAGGCAGATTTGCTATCTCCTGTTGCTGGTAGAGAGTTAGAAAAGATTTTAACCCATTGAAGCCTGGGGCTCAGGTCTGTTGTGGTTTGGTTAGTTTTCTGTCCTTTCTGTGGTAGTTGACTGGTGTAGTTCCTGGGGAAGACTTCCAAACACAGCAGAATTGCCACTTAAGCTGGTTTGTCATCAGGCTCAAAGGAATTTTCAGGTTCCTGAACAGCCATGACGTCGGTATTAAACTGCAGGAGTTACATGTGGAAGTACCTTGGGCAGGATGCTGTGAGAAGCTACGTTCACTCCTGTCAATTTTGAATCTTTCCCAGACCCCAGGTTCAAGCTAGAGAAGCAAGCTTTTTAAAACTAAAACCACAGGTCACTACACCTGACATTGGTGTATCAGATAAATAACTAAAGATAAGACACAACATCACATTTTCAAATAAGTAAGCACATGTGGCACAATGTGAAAACTGACATGGCTGCATTCTTTGGTATTCATAACTTTTCTGCAGTGCCTGCTGGCTTGGAAATTGTCTGATTCTAATAGTAATGTAGTACTTGGCCCAGGAATGCAGCTTGCTAAATTGTGATCCAAATTTCTCTACTGCATGAGTGCAACACCTGGTGCATGTTCATCAGCAGTTGGCTTGTGTATGTGTACAGGGTGCATCATTTCTGCAGGAGCGGGGTAGATGCAAAGATGGGGCACTTGAGTCTATCTAGCATGTATCCAACAGAGGTGAAAGAGTACTGCTATGAGAACTGTAATGTTATTTTTTCCTAAAGTTTTGGTTTTAATGTGAAAATCTTGCTGCTACGCTCTCTGTGAGCTTTTAGAGAAAAGTTTGAAGTTTACCGCAGTGGGGTCACTGGTGTTCTTACCAAGTCCACAGTGCTGCTGGCAATTGCTTATTTATATAAACCCCAAGAATTTTTGTTATCTGAATAAAGCCATTTTAAAAATAAAATATTCAGACTGCTCCCTGTTGAGGGCCATCCATGGTTCAAGATTTCATCAATTTGAATTCCTTTCTATGCACAAATCGAAGAAAAGGTATGTTTCTCTTCCTTGTGAGTAACACAGGTGAATGAATTTCCCTAAAACTTCCAAAGAATCCAGATGAAATGAACTGTGTAAAATATAATTCGAAGCCATGCTAAAAAAATTCTGAGTAAATTGGTGACAAATTTACCTTCAGTGAAACTACAGTACATGCTTTTTTATCCTGTACAGGTCTGGCCCAAGGAACTTTAACTAATAAATCAGACTGGCAGTGAAAAATGGTAAACTGTGTAGCAAGAAAGGAAATGACACAAAAAATTGTAATTTACGTGAAAGGGTAGTTGCAGCAATACTGAGATATGCTAGTTTAGGCAGATTAGTCTCCAAACAGTTAAATAACTGTTTGGAGAGGAGGTAGTTACTCCACAGTGGTTTGGTGACAAAGCTGGCTTAAGAAGTTCATACGGGCAGGTTGCTGCAAGTGGCAGAATTAATGGAGACTTGTCCAGCATGTTCCTTCCCCTTCTGCAACAGCTCTCTCCCTCCTTGTCACCCTCATCATCCCCCTCAGCAAACAGGGCAGAACAGAGCATGCTTTAGCTCAGCAGGGAGATGACATTGAGGCTGGCCAGCCAGCCAGGATGTTGTACTGGTTGGCCAGTGGCTTACTGCTCAACAAGTTAAAAATGGGTGAGTTCTGCCTGCTTTTCCCTCATTTACCACGTGCCAGTAACTTCACAACAATTTCTTGAAGTTGAAAATATATTGAGATTTCTAGCGGTCTGTCATGCTCGACTGAAATTTGCTAACCAATCCAAAAGCAACTGGCACAGGAAAAGAGACGGCAAACAGTTCAGTTGCAAAAGCTTGTTTTCTTAGGAAAACAGCTAAAAGAAAAAAGCACAGTTGTTATTTTAAAAATAGATACTATTCTTTTTATAGCATTTCTGAGTGTTCCAGATAGTCATGAAGATGCATGTTACAAATATGAATTGATAGTATGCAGTAAGTAATTTTTCAAGATACACAGAAGGACATCACACAGTTATAAGGACAGACAAGGACAATGATCTGTTTCAAGGTTCTTCTATAAACAAAGTATCACTGAATATGTTTCTGGTTGTGGAAATTTAATTGATTCTGTGGAGATGGGAGGGGCTCCCCCTCCTGAGATGCACGATATTCTTTTTCCCTGTCCTGAGTGTTTAATTTGCTCACTGTCTTCAATGGATACAAGGAAAATTCCTCTCTTTCAAATATATCCAAGATTAAAAAAAACATCTTTCCCAAAATGCAGGTAATCTGTCCACTTCATATGTTGAAAGATTGCTGTTTGCCCAAAGAATACTTTATTCATCTGTTCACATTCTTCACAGTTGGGCAGTGAAGATCTCACTATGTCTCATTTTGCTTGTTGGATTTTGAACACGTTATTTCAAATGGGATGCTACAACAGGCATCAAAATGCATGCTCACTGTCTGTGCTTTAAGTGACAAATTCAAGATTCTCCAAGGTCTTGCTATTCAGGGATAGCTGTTCTGTTATGCCTTGGTCTCCCTCTCTGTCTGTTTTATGCCGCTTTTATTTTTCCTGTTGCCTTTTGCTGTCTCAGGTGTCAAAAGTGAAGCTCAGCACACCCGTGGTGCCTTACACAGGGCACAATTAAGGTCAGGTGGTGCTACTTGAAAATTCATTAACCTGGGTGATTGGGAGAATGGTAATTTACAGACTAACGCTTGCAAGAGATCAAGATTTCTCTCCTGTTTTGTTATGTGAACACCTTGATTTAGCTCCAGAACTTTGTTACGCTCTTACCTTCCAGACCTCATGTTGACAGGTAGAAGCACACCCCATGTGTGTTGTAAATCACTGTTTGTTGTTTCTGACTCTAATCCTTTCGGTGTTCTTCTGCACATATAGAAATTCTGTGCACCTGTGTTTAGAACAAAGCAATATGCAAACCTGCTCAGACAGTGCAAATGAGCATAATTGGGCTAACTTGTGGCAAAGTATCTAATAATGAAGTATAGATACCCAGTGTGGTCAGTTGCTGTGTCTGTATTGCATTTCTAATGCATGTTTCTATGCTGTGCACTGTGAAATTCACAACTTGGCTTGTAGCCAAACCACTTTGTATTAGGAGGATATTTATAAACTTGAATAATGCAATTATCTTTAATTTTTAACAGGAATGTAGGCTTACAATTTTAGAGAAACAATTTAACTTGAGCAAAACCCAACGAGTAGACTAAAACATTGCCTGCTGCTTTCCCATTGCTCCTTCCCTTAGTCAGCTTCTCCCTGTCTTTCCTTTCTTTTTCTGCTTAACATAATAGTTGCATGTATAGCTTTTCTTTCCCAAGCTAACTTTCTTTTGCGAATCTCTAAACATTTCCTTCGTGGGAAGTTTTCCTAAGAAACCTCAGTTCTCCCTCTTTTTCCTCATTTTTTTCTTTGCCAGTCTTGGATATCAGAGCATGCGGAGTGGAAGGATCTCAGTAGTATTCCTGCGTAGAGCTTGCTCTTCACGTGTTTTAGAGCAGTTCAGGATTTCTGCGTTTTATATCACCGAACCGTGTAAGGCCTGAGCTAACCAATGTAAAGGCTTGACAGATGCTGTGGGAGGCCACGTATGGTTTAACTCTAGTCTTAGTGAGCTGAGGAGATGTCCGCAGAGTCTCTTGCTCTGCCTGATGTCTTCTGTTATGGCCTGTGGCGCTCTGGGGAGTGCTCTGTTTGGGTCATTATAGTTGCCCAGAGGAGGACCAGCAATTCTCAATGGGTACAGCTGCCTGCCCCCCAGAAGTGACAAGGCTGGTGTACTTTCTCCCTGACATTCAGCCTAGCTTGGAGTAGACCCTGCTCCACTGATTCTTACCAGCTCCCCTCCCTGCCTGCCCGGTCAGACTGCACGGTCCAGGCTTGTCAGCGTATGGAATTGTCTCTTGCTGCATTGTTTTGCTAATACTTCCTGCATGCTGTAATCTGCCACTTAATTTTTAATGACAGGCACATTTAGACCTTGACTTTATAATCTCTTTGTCTCCTTCCCTCCCTCCCTCCCTCCCTCTCTATCTTTTTCCTTTTCTCCCTTTCCACTTTCACTAAAAATCCCTTCCCAATAGGCCCGAATGGAGCCTGCAGGTCGGCCCTTCATGTCTGTTGCACCTCCTGTGTCCCCACAGACAAAAGTGGCGACCCCCTACACAGCATCGCAGCCGTCCCCCCCGCTGCCC
>NW_008794003.1:1005854-1016482 GCF_000699145.1 Aptenodytes forsteri
GGTGGTGAAACAGATAGTTAGCCAGTTCCCACCTCCTCCCACCCCACCTGCCACTGAGCCCCAGTCTCTGAAACCCCTTCCACTGAGCGTGGCTCCACAGTCGCCTCCAGCAGTGAAGGCAAAGCCCAAATGGCAGCCTGCTTCTGCTCCCTCACCAGATTTCCCCCCTCCTCCACCAGAGAGCAGCTTAGTGTTTCCTCCTCCACCTCCTTCCCCAGCTTCCTCTGCAGGTTCTCCCCCCCCTGACAAATCAGGGTCTCCAGTCAAAAAGACCAGCAAGACATCAAGCCCCGGAGGGAAGAAACCACCTCCAACACCTCAGCGAAACTCCAGCATCAAGTCTACCAGCTCCACTGAGTACCATGAGTCCAAGAGACCTTCAGTGGACCGCCTTGTCAGCAAATTTGCACACCCACCAGAGCCGTCAGGGTCTCCTTCCAAGGAGTCATCGCCTCCTGCAGCCCCTCCAAAGCCAGGAAAGCTCAACCTTTCTGGGGTGGGCCTGCCCATTGTCCTTCCGCAAGGAGGGATCCCGGCCAAGGCTCCTGCTCCAGGAGTGTCTGGGAAGGAACCTGTGGTCGAATTCCCTTCACCACCGTCCGATTCAGACTTTCCACCACCACCACCTGAAATAGATCTTCCTCTCCCGCCAGTTGAGATCCCATCCGTGTTTTCAGGCAGCACCTCCCCAAAAGTCGCTGTTGTCAATCCCCAGCCTCAGGCGTGGTCAAAACCATCTGTGAAAAAAGCCCCACCACCCACACGTCCCAAGCGGAACGACAGCACTCGACTGACACAGGCAGAGGTTGCAGAGCCACCAGGGTCAGCTGGCCCTCAAGTGCCCACTTCACCCAAGTCCAGCCTTAGCGTTCAGCCGGGATTCCTGGCAGACCTCAATCGGACACTGCAGCGGAAATCCATCACCCGGCATGGCTCCCTCTCCTCTGCGCGGATATCCAGAACAGAGCCCACAGCCACCATGGACGACATGGCCCTGCCTCCACCTCCGCCGGAGCTGCTGGCTGACCAGCAGAAGACGAGCAGCTTTGGGGGCAGTCATATATCCGGCTATGCAACATTACGGAGGGGGCCACCCCCCGCACCTCCCAAAAGGGATCAGAACACCAAGCTGTCTCGGGACTGGTAGTCAGCCCCCAGGGGCCGGTGCTCTCCATGACTTGTGGGCCGCTCTGTGATCGGCCAACCTGTGATCTTGCACACTTGGAGAGAATGAGGGGACGTGGATGATAGCCCCATCAAAAGAGGTGATCTCAAACTGTAGCTAAGGCTAAATGTAAAGACATTGCCCTTTCATGGCTAGGCCGAAAAAGTTGGGGGCTTAGGGGTGTTGATATTTTATTGGGAAAGGTGGGTAGAGAGGCATTGACTTATCCTTTCAGTTTCTTTTATCCTTCATATGGATTGGACCAAAAACCCATTTTCTTATTTTTTCTGCATCTAGGGGAGGGGGGGAGATAAATTTTTGTAGTGTCTGTCCATGTGAGACATGTTTGTGCATGTATTATAAGTGTAGGTATATAATATATTGTGATATATTTCGTCGCAATTATAGAAGATAACCAGAATGTTTTTGTAGAACCGTATTTATTGTTTCAGTCACTATATTATCTGGAATCAGACTCTAACTAGTCAAATCTTACCACAAAGATGAAGATGTAGGGAGCACTTTAAAGAAAGGAAGAAAAAAAACAAAACAAAACACACCCCCAAAACCCCCACAAACCTCTTGGCAGTTTGTGGTGGGTAAATGGTGCAGAGCTGAGGTGTTCTGCTGGTAACTGTACATTGTCCATTGATGGAAAAGTACAGATGCAACATACCAAAACATTCTGGTCATAATACTACTGAAAATTAGTATGTTCTGAGGAAGAACATAGATTTTATATATAGTGGGCTGGAGTGAAATATATTTATACTATAAAGAGCCTCCCCCTCCCTTCCAAATAGTTTAAAAATATACACTGCTACAAATTATTTCAAAGTTATTTGTCCATGCAGTAAGTAGGATAAATATATATAATGCCAATCTATCATGCATTCTAACTTTATAGTAGGCTCAATCATTTGTTTCTATGGCTCAAGATGAAGATATTTGTGTTAACCCCTTCTGAAAGCTGCCAGGACTCCTGCAATCAATGCTGACCCACAAGGCCGACCCACGCCGATAGGTCACTTGTACGTGTAATTCTTTCCCTGAATGAACAGGTAGGTTTCTGTAGAGAGCGTTGTGTTCTCGCACAAACACACACAGCGTACAGTCTCATTTGTTTCTATGGCTCAAGATGAAGATATTTGTGTTAACCCCTTCTGAAAGCTGCCAGGACTCCTGCAATCAATGCTGACCCACAAGGCCGACCCACGCCGATAGGTCACTTGTACGTGTAATTCTTTCCCTGAATGAACAGGTAGGTTTCTGTAGAGAGCGTTGTGTTCTCGCACAAACACACACAGCGTACAGTCTCACCTTGTCTGTGCCTGATAAGATGTATTATCTTTACAAAAACAAGTGTCTGGAAACATTTAAAGAAAGTATTGTTTGTAATTCATTAGAAACTGTCAGGAAAGAGAGAAGGGAGCGGTAATTTCAGGCCAAGCACAGCTGGAATTCTCTCTCTTTTCTTTGACCCGCCAGAGACTGCGACCAATGCATAAACCTGTTAATTACAAAGTTGCACTTCTAGCAGTCAAGGGAGAAGACTTGGAAAAACCCCAACCTTGAGAGGCAATAACATTTGCTAGTAATTTAATTTAAGGGCCCATATGAGTAGGAAATAGACTATCGTATTTGCTTTGGGTTTTTTGTTTGCCACTGATTCACAGTCAATCACCAGATCAAGTACTAGAGTCTTTTTTCTTGTACTTCAGTAGCTTGATTGTACAGTCTTACCCACCTATTCAGATGTTGTGATAAGGTAGTGTAGTTAGCGTAAGCGGTCTTATGTATCATGCATGTTCATTGCAGGGTAGCGGTACACGACCTTTGTGAAGTAACTGAAATACTTGGACTGTACCTACCCTGTCTTCGGTTGCTACAACGTCCCTCTCACCATGGGGATACTGTCAAGGCTCAGATGGCAAATGATTTTACTGTTTGTTTACCTTTTCTCCAAAAGCAAATTCTAAATGCTTTCCTTCCCCCAAAGAATGACACAAAGGAAGTAGCCTGACCTGACAGTGTCCTCAAGCGTGTTTAAAAAAAAAAAAAAAAGTAAACTAATCTCTCATTAGAGTAATTCAGGCTGATAGAGTTAAGAAATATTGTGACAGTGTCCCCTGTTCCTTTTTTTTTATAAAGTGTTTTTTAAAAAAATCCAATAAAATAAATGTCTTTGTGAATAATTTATGAATAGGAAAAAAGCTTTGCTAATTAGAGGGGAAAAATGACACATCTATAACAATATAGTTTTAAATAAGTGCATCGTCAAAAGAGAAAAATTAATGGTGCTGTCTCTGCTGACCTGTTTCATATGATTTTTTTAAAATCTGTTTCAGCACCTCTGGAAATTGTTTTAATATTTCAGACTAGTTTTTTTGAGCAATAAGAGTATATAGCATTGTGTGCATTTTTAAAGCACTGCTATGGAAAGGCACTTTTTTGTATCTTTCAAATTGTTCACAAAGTTTTGTTTCTACTATTTTTGTGCTTATAAAGTGTCCTTAAAAGCATTTGCATTGTTGATTTTAAGCATGCTCAGTGTAGCTGGCGAATAACTTCACAGGAAGGTTGTTAAGCTATACTGCAGTTCATGGGTGCTGTAATTTTCAACATTGGTCCTCCTGCTGCTTTGTACTGTATGCAGCTCCTGGGGCTCATACCCACCAGTGGAGCAAAAGGTGCGCAGATACAGTCGAACTCCCCAGCTGTTACTGACGATAGGTAAGTGGACATGTTCTCCTACTCCCTGGAAGGATGCATCTGGGCTGATGCAGCGTGTGCTCCCAGATGAGAGCCGTCAGGGAATTCTGCTTGCCCCGTCTGTTCTTCTTCTCCCCCAAGACAGCTCCGCTGGTGTGTGTCAGTTCCAGCCCTTTTTCCGTTGTTCATTCAGTGTGGGTACCTCTGGGCTTTGGACTCGGCAGAGCAATGTTTTGAGTGCAATTTCTTCAGAGGCATTTGAGCTTTGTTCTCACTTTCCAGTGCCCAAGTTCATTTACCCAGCATCTCTCCCTAGACAATGAATCCGTGCGTACTACTGCAGGCTGCTACACAGCTTGCTGGGAGACAGAAGTTTAACTCTTAAGTTTGCAGCGAAAAGAATGAGCGTCAGCAAAGGTGGCACCCTGTATTCCTCTTGTTACAACTTGCTTCCTAAGCCAGTAGTGATACAGAAATACAGTGAGTGGCTGCAGCTTGCTTTCTCTCAGCTGAGCACTGAAATTTGGCTACAGTGTTGTCACCTGGTTGCCTTTGCAGCTTATGAGACCCCTCATTGTAACTTGTTTTTCCAGTGTATTTACTGTTTCTGTGACAGTGAATATTTATGCCTTATTTGCAAGTAAGTTATTTTTCCCTGTGTGCACTGGTCTCATAATTGCACCATTATATTTATTTAAATCAGAAAACAAAGGGGCCCGATATCAGACACACAGCAAGAAGCTTCCTGCTACAAACACGGGCTGTAATCCTTTTGGCACTATTAAAATGAGCATACGAGAGCTGAGCTTTCATACTCTGGACATGGATAGCAGATGCTTTGATCCTAAAATACTAAGAGTACAGCTGTAGTTGTGTTACATGATGAAGCGTATGGCCTTTGACACTTGTTAAGGTGGGTGTTGGGGAAAGCCCTGCTGCTGCAGGAGCAGCTGAATGTTAATCTGTTCCAGATTTGGTCTTCGTTTCCTCTCTGCCATGCAGCAGTAGCATCCAGGGTCCCTCCTGTTCAGCTGGGTTTCTCTGTGCCTGCAGCACAGGTGTAGAAAGCAGGGAGCTAGTCTTCTCGGACACTTCCATTGTAATTCAGGAGTTGCTTTGGAAGGGAAAACTAGGCTTTTGTATCAGCACTAATCTCAGAGGAGAAATTATTAAAAAAACAAAACCAAAAAAAACCAGGTTCTAAATAAACCATAGGTTATGTGTTTGAGACAGATATGCTGGGGGTTCTGTTTAGTCTTTCAAAACCTGTGGTTGGGGAGGAGGTTAGGCACAAGTCTCACAAGAAAATAATCCTGTTATTTTCTATGGAAGAGGAAGGCTCCTGCTTCCCCCTGTGCAGTGGTTTCCTCCTGTGGCAAACCACGACTGCTTGCTCTGACTTGGTGCATGACCTCAAAGCCAAAGAGCTCCTCTCCTGAACTTACTTACTCTGCGGTTTCCTGCAGGGCAACAGTGACTGACAGACACATCAGGGAAACAAACTAAAGGTACCTGGATCACTTTGGTTTCAGGTCTGATGGGAGAGGGAGCAGTTTCTTTCAACAAGTGCATTTTAAGATTTACTGTTCTGGACTTGCACATTTAAAGGTTTTCTAACTTCTTCTTTCTGTGCCCTTAGGCAACCAGTTAACTCAAATCAGCTCAGAGATAAAGTGTGGCCAGTTTTCCTCTGAGTTAAAATTATTTTTCCCACAGTTAAAGGAACCAAAAGTGCCATTTCAACAGCAGAAGGGCAAAAGAGAAATTTTCTGCTTATTACAGAAAACTGCATAGAACTAAATTGTTTTACTTCAGTGGTACCACGGCAGGTAAATTTGTTTCTTATTCAAAATAAGATTATAAGTGGGTCTTACTAATGAGTATTACTTCAAATACAGAGTCACGTTAAGATCAGTTGCACTCCAGGAAAGCAGTATTAAATTCCTGACCGAAGGTAGTGAGGATGCAGCCAGAGATGCCGAGTTTGGGGTTTTTTTTCCTTTTTTCATTGTTAAGGTGTAGATTACGTACTTGTTCAAACAGTGCTCCTCATTTGGAGGTGAGGGGAGTCTTACTTCTTTCGGGGAGGAGGTGTTCTCCCAAAGCCCGTTTGTGGCTCCTGGTGTTTAGCTTTGCATTCCCTCACACAATCGGGGCAGACTCCAAACCAGAGAGGATTTAACACTACAGGGGATAGTTTCTCTTAGATGTTTTTGTAATGTGCTGGTGGGTTTTATTTTGGAATTATAAGTTTGTCTAAAGTTGAGTAATTTTCCTTTCTGAATTGTTTTTCTCCTTCAATTGAAAAAACGCCCATGAAGACTGACAAAACCAGCGTTCTGTTGCGGGGGTCAGCACTCACTAATACTGTGATCCAGTGAGTCACAGGCTTTGGCTAGTTTTGAAAAGTTTAAGACACTAAACTGCAAATGAGGTGACAACACATGCTTATCCCTCACAATGTAAATTAAAATTGCTACAAACATGGGAAAAATAGTGATTTGGGTTGATGGCTCTTTGGTGCTCCGAGGCACTCAACAGGGCAAGGACTCGGTGAGCTCTCAGTTCATCAGAAGTGTGTATCTTTGGTGAGGAGAGCTAGAGAAGTCGGAAGAACAGGAGGAACGGGAACTAGTGCTATATGCACAATCCCCTACAGCAGGGATTTAGTGAGGGAAATGAGTGAGAAGGAACTTGAGCAACAGATTTTGGAAACCCCCCCTTATTTAAACGCTTAAAGGCGACTTGTCTTTTAGGAGACTTAGGAAGTGAACCAACTGTTCCCTACAGTGGAAAATAGTTTCCTCCCACCTTTCCCAAGATGCCAAAGATGCGTTCAGAGCTAAATTCCAGGTATGCAGATGTGCTTGCACCAGCCTCTCCTGAGGCTATGTTGCCAGGAGCTGAAGTCCTGCTGATCGGCAGCAGCTGTTTGGCAAGAGAACAGGGCTGCCACTGTTAGATGTTGTGCATCTCTTGCCTTTAACCAACACTGGTAACTGGGTACACATCTGCAAGGGGCAGGGGCAAAGGACAGTTTAGCATGTGAACCTGTGCCCAAGGCTCCCCGCTGCTGATTTGGTGCGGCACTATAAAGCTTGTACTTCTAAAAGGAAAACTAAATGCTTTGTCATGAGTTGTAATTGCAGATCTTGGTCTCCTTCTAGTGGACTGCAGTGGACCAGAAATTAACTGGAGCAGCAGTTTGTTTTATGGCTTACACTAATTGTTAGCAGCCACTGGTGATATTCTGTATAATACTGGGGATGCAAAAGTAAGAAAAAATGTCATTGCAATGATGATTTGTCTGTGCAGCAAACTTGTGCTGAGTGCTGTAAATACATTCATGTTTACTGCTTTAAAAAGAAAATTGCACATTTTCTCTTTCAATGGGATTGCCTCCCCTCTTCTTCCCTTTCCAAAAAGAAAAATCAAAGCTCTTTTAGACTGATAGCTTCAGGTTGGGGGGAGCTTTGCCATATTATTAAAATATATAAATATATGTATAAATATACTTTTTTAAGCATGGGAGAGGACAAAGGAAATACTACATTATAGAGTACCCAATATAGATCATTATACAATGGAATATGCACAATTCAATAAAGATGTAGTTAAATTTAATAATCTGTTTTAATCCTCTGTCGTGCCATTTTCCTTTTTCGTTAGTCCAGAATCCACACTGTGTTCTCAGGGCATCAGTGGTTCCCCTCTGTAGGGATCAGATAGCTGGTGGCCTACAGGTTACCATTTATATGCTCACTCTCAATAAAATTGCTTTGTATTGTTCCTTTGCACAGTTCTTTCCAGCGGGTCAGAGCTGGCTGCACCAGTAACATGGTGCACACCAATGACAGGTCTAAAGAGGACCCAGCGTGAAGGCTCACCTTTTCCATCTGCCTCCTCCCTCAGGCATGCAGGGTCCTGTACAGCTCTGCTCATGCACGAACAGCTGATGGCTGGTAAGTGTTGCTGCGGCCCCGCTGTAGGGGAGGTTCAGCTCTGTTCACCTCCTCCTGGGGTATGCTCGCAGGCTGGCCCTGCATCAGTCATCAGCTTTTACAGCAGAGATTCAAGGAGTTATGTTAGTGCTGATTACAGGAAATGAGTAGTCGTACAGAAGTAGAGAGAAGAGCTGCTGAAGGCAGCAGGCTGGATGCCGATGATCATTCATACCTTTGCTGGGGGAAGTGCTGCGCTCAGAGCTCCTCTGGGACGGGGCTCCTGCATACACAAGCGACTGTCCCTGTCCCTGCTGTGTTGAAAAGTCTGTAGCCAAAGATGAGGAACATGACGTGGCAGTGGCACGCTCACAGAACACACGGTGTGTGCTTTGTTCTTTTTATTTAGGGCTCGTAACAAGAGGGTTTAGTACACAGCAACAGTTAATTCCAAGTACAATTAAAAAAATTTAAAAATTGGGTTTTGCACTCACTGGAAGGTGGTTCAAATGGCACACACAATAAAACGTTACTGGCGGCATACAGCTCCCCAGAGTCCTGCGGGCTTGGTCATTTACAGTGGGCTCTGCACTCATCCACGGCATTGGCAGTGCCAAAAGCAAAAGCACAGCGTGCTTCTCCTCTGACTGCAAACCAAAGGTGGGGGGTGGGTGGGGGGTATCTGCTTTCAGAAAAAAGTGCATGGACAAAATCCATGTTAGACACTGACATTTCCAGAGAATTCATAGAAACTACTTGTCCATGCAAGTTGCAAAAGACACTTTTTCAAATGTGAAAAGAAGCACTTGTTCTTTACAAAAAAATCTCAGACATGTCAGCACTTTAGCAAGGCGCTGTAATGGAAATGAGTTTGTACACAGCTCTTCCTCATTAGTCAAGAGGGGTAGGATTCTTCTGAGGTTTTAAGAGAAACAGGAACAAAGGTACTGCACACATTTCAGCAGTCACCACGTCAGTGTTCAGCAGGATGCGGGGTGTAGGCTTACCTCTGGACAACAGCTGCTGCTGACTTTACTGTTTTGTAATACATCTGGTAATAAGCAAGGGTTGCTAATAAAATTAGGATGTTTAGAGTACCAAAGGAAAAACAATAATTCCTGCATGGGCAGGAGATTGCACAAAACACATGGGTGGGGTTTTTTTGAATGAAAGCAGCAGAACACCATGGTCTGTGAAGCATTCTTTGTAACAGCAGTTGGCAAACCTTGGCTGCATCGAGCTTTCAGAAACCTTCCCATGGACATGGGGGGGGTGTGGGGTGTGGGTGTGTGTGTCCCACTATTCTTGCAGTTTCAAAATCAAAAGTAGATCAATAGGACTGTTACTACACACTGACTTTGGCTACTGGGGGGGACACCAACAAAACAACCCCAAAATGGTCCCTTCTTGCACTATTCTGACCTCTGTGTAATACCATTTTATCCACAAAATGTGGCAGTGCCTAATACTGAGAGATGCCAAAAGGTGGGGAAGGTGAATATACCTGTAAGCACAGTAAATTCTTGAAAGTGGTGCCCCATAAGCTATATAGCCCAGCTGCTAGTGCTCAGTTTACAACACCGTCTTCTCTAGAGATTAGGGTTGTAAATAGTTGCCTTAGTGAATGCAACAGTGCTGTACATTTCTCACTGCCGCTGTTGTCAACATGAGAACTGAAGTCTCTGCGTGGGGTTTGTAATGCTTCCTGAAATGCTGCAGTGCTTGGTCAGTGACTCTACACTCTCAATGCAAGTACTGCTCCCAGTAGGAGCCACAATGCCATGGTCTCTCCAACACCATCCTCTAGCAGCTTCCAACAAGTTGCCCTGCAGAGAACACAGATGCCACCTGTTTCACAAGATGTCCTGTCCCACCTCTGGGAGGAGAAGCCCTGTAAATGCTCCCAGTTTACTAACCCACATAAAGTCCCAGCCTTTCCAGAAAGGAAAACATGAAAGTTTTGCTTTTGATTTATGCCTGAAGCCCAGAGACATAACTGATAAAAAGAGAGCTCATTTCCAGCAGAGAGGCACACCTGCAGCACTTGCTGGGAAGAGCACAGCATTAAGTCACCATCAAGCACAGGTGGGAGACACCACAGTTTGTATGAGTGCACAACTCTCCTCCACTTCTAATCAACACTAAGCACATACACACCCAGCAGGCAGCCTACCCTCTGCCAGAAAAGGAGCATCAGTCCTGCTGCTGCCTCGCTTTCTTTTCATGATCAACTGAAACACCCTAGATAAAAGTGTTGCTTTTCAGAAGCTGCATCACTGCAAATGTCAACTTTGGCTGTCACCAAGAACCCTCAGCAGCAAAGAAAGAAAATGCCCAGGAGCTGTGAAAGGAGAACAAACTGCTCTGGCAAGAACTAGCTGGGTCTAAGCCTTCCTGGCACCCACTGATAAGCCAGCCAGCCACAGACCACTGGGACTGGGGGGAGCTGTGGGTCAAACCAGCAGCGATCTCCAGCCACTTTCAGGAACACCCAACTCAACTGGTTCCTATTAGCACTAACCACAAGGGCAAGCCGAGTCCCAGGAATGTGGTCAGCCTCCTGGTAATACACACCAAGCTCCGCCAGCTAGCCCTGGGGCCACACTGCGGACCTCTTGTCCTCCAGTGGGAGCAACGGCTCTTCAGTGCATCGGTGTCTGCCTGTGTCTCACCAGTCAGGCCAGCAAATCTTCATGCATTGCTTCAGCTCTCTGGTGCCTACTGCAGCCAGTGGGCACGGGCACACCATCAGGATGGTCAAGTGCAAAATTTGCTGCTTGCCTCTCCTGCCCCTCTCAGCCTTCTGCTGC
>NW_008794003.1:1016882-1024979 GCF_000699145.1 Aptenodytes forsteri
AGTGCCTGAGGTTTGTTGTGTCCTCTGAAAAAAGGGGGGGGGGGGGGGGGGGAGAAGAAAAAGAAAAGGAGGGCAGAATGGGTGAGATGCATGCAACCTCAGCCATCTCTCTTAGGCTGGAACAAAGGCACCAAAATAACCTGCTTCGGCACTAGATGGGGACAGACTCTGTCTGACCTCCTCTCACACAGGCACCATGGCAGAGAGGCAGCTGTAGTTAATAGCTTTGTCCCTGGGGCCAAGAGCAAAGAAGAAATCTCTGATACAGCAAACCAAAGCAAAATACACCACTAGAGGATGCTGACTGATTTCTGTGCACAATGAAAACAGCTGGCTGGGCTAAGGCAGCTCTCACAAAGGGAGAAACATACCCACTTTGGCCATACAGCACTCTTTGGGCTATTCTGCAGTGTCTCCTTCCCCTACCTCTCTCATGCATACACACTGCTGATTCAACAGCCTGTGATGCTGAACACCTTCAGCTGTGGCAGCAGAACTCAGTGAAGAGGTGTTGTGCACCTATGTGAAATACTGAGGTGTTTCCTCCCCCCCCCTAAAGTAAACACGTAAATTAAAAAGAGGGGGCAGGGGGAGAAGGTTTTGGAGAAGAAGTACAAGGGACAAAACTGGAAACGCAACCCTCACTGACTTTACTAGCATGCAATCTATGTAACAGTAATATACAAAGCCTGTTTACCTTGGCCTGGTCTATGACCACTACATCATCCCCAAACAAGCCACAGAATTAAAATCTGTACAAAATAAAAAATATGCATAAAACTCAACGAATTTCTTTACATTAGTACTGCATAATAAAGCATAAAACCAGCAGGAGGTGACCCAAAAATTCCATCCACAGCAGCTCTTGCAGGATAAACAATTCCACATGCTATCAGCAGGGACCAAACTAACCCCTGGCCCATCAGACTAAAGCCAGTTCTTGAAAGTGGAATGCGTGAAGCTCCTTAAAGTTTTTGCAGCCTCATCTTCTGTGCTGAGCTCAGCTCGGACAAGCATTCAGTGCTTCCCAGAGTTCACACCAGCTGAATGAAGATTAGACAAGGGTGTGTATCACACACAGTGGAAGAACACACTATCCCCACCCACCTGTCAGAAGTATTCAAGCGCATGCTCTTACACAGACTGAGTTAAAGACACATTTCACTAATGCGTGACCTCCCAGCTGGAGCATGGGTGCACAGGGAGAGAGGTTCAGCTCTCACTTAGTAACTCGCTAAACTGCCATAACTTGATACATTTGAGCACTGTGTGCTCAGTCTTTACCACAAACCCACCCAGGGCAAGAGAAACCAGGAAAGCTCTGATAGTCCTAGAAAACACAGCCACCCTGTGAACACCAAAGGCTTGCGCAATACTGCTGTTCAATCACCTGGGCCGCTAGCTGGGCTGCAAGCACCACCTCCCTGTGCAAAAAGTGTAGACCTGCCCTATGACACTAGAAACAGTCCTTCCAGTGACCGCACAACCCATGTTTCTAGGCTTGTTCCCAGAGAACGGGCTGAGGGAACCAAACATGGCTGCTTCTGTTAGTCTTGCTGCGAGACAAAAGTTTTCACGGAGGAAGGTAGAAGGGTACCTGTTCTGGCTAACACTCATCCCAAACAATAATGCTGTCAGCTTCCAGAAAGAAGACAACAGTGTCTTGGCTACACGGCTGTGGCCTGAGCAGAGGAGAAAGTAGCTTCTATCTTCGCACCAGTGTCTTCAAAGTTGTACCTCCTGTAGGCTTCAACCAAACTAGTTCCTTACGCACTGTCACAGGAGTTAACGCACTCTTCCGCAAGCTCACAGCAGGTGATCAAATTCATCCATATGCCACAAACACATCTCACCTGACTGTTTCCTCTTTCTTCCCCCTTGAGCTGCTATGGCACCTCCCTGCCCAGGTCTGCACCAAACCTGCACCTCCATCCTGATATTGCACTAATTACCAAGCAAGGGGATTGGGTCAATTACCTGTATCATTGCCAATACCGTCACAAACCCAGCCCCGCTAGCGGTCTCTTGTGCGCTGCTCTGTTTTACACGCAGGCCTCAGAAGACAGCTGCAGCATTGTCTCACCTTTGACAAGCTGCTGGTGGTACCAGCTGGAACTTGGCCAGGCAACAGTCAAAAGTTGTCCGGGAAGATGCCCTGGCCCAGGAGGCTCTCACAATACAGGGGTCAGCTCAATTTGCAGGCTAACAGGACTGCAACAGGAGGTTTAATCAGTTCACTCTGTTAATGCATGACGTTTACCCAAAGATAACATTTAGTCCTTCCTAAGGGCAGACTAGTACAGCCATCACTTTACATTGATCTGCTAGGCAGAATCACTGAGCAGCATTTTTAACTGAGACTAGATTAAAAAGCAAACTATCAACACAAGGGGCTACAGAGCCTTCACTTGGTATTACTCCACCCCAGATCCACCACTACAGCTCAAAATATCTATTTCTTTACAATAAACAATGGAGAGGGCTGGGGGAAGAGCTAGGACTACTACTAGTTACTGCTTGGATTTCCATGGGAAACCAGTACACACAACAGCCCTTTTTACTTCCACTGAAGAGACTTTGGCAACAGACATGAAGACGACAATTGCCGTTTGTCCTGCCTCTGCACAGGGCTCTCACAGTACATATGCAAATCTAGTAATCAAGTACAAAATAGCCAATTTACAATACCTGATTGGATTTTTAAGATTATATTGTGCATAAGACTAAAGTTGGGGGTAAGTTTCTCTAGTGCAAGCAGGCGTGAGCAGATTTGAACCTTAGATCACAGCCCCTAGAGTTTATCCTCAGACCCCAGGAGGACCTGTAAACTTTGTTTCGCCTTCACCGTCAACGGCATCTGTGAGTTCTATTTAAACCGGCAGCACCCATGGCGAGTAGCTTGCTGCGGAGAGGAGCACATTTACATCAGTGCAGAACACAAAACAAATCTGTGGCATTCAAAAGATGAGGAAATGGGGGTGGGGGTCCTCTGGGCTGCAGCCATCTTAATTGTCTAAACTGAAAGGTGAGTGAATGAAAGCCAACTCTGTGTGCCCCTGTGTCAGCTTACATGTGCAGAGCAGCTGCAGAAGTGTTTATGTTAAAGATGTATCCAGCTATCTGGAAGTCAGTTACAGGAACGGCTCTGTGTAAAAGTCCCAGTGTTTGCTAGCACATGACTGTTCTTCCAGCTGCACAGGAGTGTAGTGTAGAAACAGGAGGGATGTCCATCGGCCAGTAACCCTTCACCGCAAGCATCCAGGACATCCCAAGTGCCAGGCACTGCTGCCAAGGGTAGTACCACGAGGGCACACAGGATTCCTGAGACAGATCCCAAAGCCTGTCAGAAGTCAGAATTCGAGTGAAGTATCAGCTACTCAACGAGTTTGTTACATCTGAACGGATCAGCTTAATTCAACGTCAGATGGCTCAGGATAGCCTCTGCTGGCAGCCGGAGGAGCCATTTGTTCAAACAACTCAAATCACTATTGTCTTATAATGAGGGGAGAGGAAAAAAAAAAAAACAAAAAAACCCAAAAAAGTGGTTGTTACAATTATCCTTCATTCAGTTATACTGGATGGGGCCCCAGAGGCTGGTGGATATCTGGGAAGCCCTCACAGCTCCTGCAGCAGGAGATGCAGTGTTCCGTCCTCTAGTCTTCACTCTGAGTAATGCATGATTGACTCCACATAGTTCCCTGGGAAGAGCCCCGTCACTCCATTCATGACTCCCTCATACCAGCCGTCATCATTTTTCTTGATGACATAAATGATGGCACCTTCCTGAAACGAGAGCTCATCTTCTTTGTCCTTCGTGTAGTCATAGATCGCCACCACTAGGAAAGAACAGAGCATGACTGTTAGGAGAGGTACAGGGAGGAGGAGGATAATCAACCTGCCTCGTACAAAGTTCTCCACGTTCAAGGCAATCTCAGAGAACTGCACTGCCTCACCTCTGTGTGTGCAGAGTGACCTGCTGAGAGGGGCAGTTTCTTCCAACCCCTTTTATAAGAGCTCATGCTTTGAAGCACATGAGCCAGGACTACTTTAACTCTTCTATTCTTACTACTTCCAGACCCACCAGAGGAAAAGTTTACAAATATATGATAAACTTTTGGTGTGGAATGATGCAAGGAGGTGGATGTAACTCCCCATGGCTATGACCACTCAGACCTACTCCAAGATTCATGTATTAGATATATGTGCTAAACCAGATCTCTGCACAACTAACAGTCAACAAGAAAACATGGAAGAGGAACAGTAGTAAGAGCTCTCTTCAGGTCACACTAAGAATGAGCCAAGGCTAATGTCCCAGACTTCCATCTACCTTAGCTACTTCCACATTTATATCTGTAAAATGCATATGTAGTACGCTAGAAGTCACCCCCAGGGTGTAACAGTGCCAAGGTGGGCTCCTAGCCAATTAGGAGCTAGGAAGAAGTAGGGTGGTTCTCTGAGACAAAATGTATGCCTACTGTATCAGGACATTTTTCTTACAGCTGCAGAACATTTTACTGAAGGCACAAAAGCTGTTAGGAAAGTCAAAGAAACTGGAGAAAGCAGTGGCAAATATTAAAGAGAACATTGTCCTGAAATGGCAGAAACGAGACATCAACTTGATATGTTTTTCCATTCTCAGTCCTATCATTATGTGTTCCATACAGAAAATTAGCTATGCCGGACTCTGAATACTTTAACAAATAGCGTCAGTCACTGCTTTGAGCACTTGGCAATGAAACATGCAGTGCTGCCATTGAAACAAAATGGATGTTGGACAGGGATCCTACAATCTTGTACTGGGGATAGAAGGGAAGATACTCTAAACCAAAGCAAGGAGAAAAAAAAAAAATTAACAGCGTGTACTCATGAGCAGTGTCCAAGAGTCCTACTAAACTCATCATTCTTTTCAAAAGAAAAGAGGTCATTTTCTTTCGGAGGCGGCAAAGGAATCAATGCAAATATTTACTAGGGAAACCTGGATCCTGAAAAGATTATAAAGTAAAATATACAAATCAATCCTGGTGGAGAATCAGAGTATGTACAGAGAATTTTTTTTTTTTTTTAATAAATCTCCCAAACAGGAGATTTGTATCATTTGACCAGAGCATATTTAAAAAACATTTCTGGCTCTACACTTATACCAGCACAGTTAAGTAACTCATTTGAACTAGTTTTAGACATATCATTCTAAGGAAACAAAACACAAATGGAGAAATGAGTACATTTTTAGCTTGAAAAACAGAAGTCACTATATGAATACATGATACATTCAATTAAAGTCCTTCAAAATTCCTTTTTAACTGCCTTCTATACCTGTTCATTTTAAAACATTTCTTCCTAGATTCACTGTCCTGCTGTTCTTCATTCTCTTGATAATAATAATTCAAGGATCACGGTAACTTCCAATTTCCTTCTTTCTCATTTTGAGTGTACTCTAGTCCCTTCTAGTACTGGATGGATTCATTATTTCATGATCACAAGTAGGAAGCTCTTCCCTAAGTTTGTGATGAAAATTCGTTTCTTGTTAAGCCTCTTACAAAATTGCCTGAAGCCTGGTTTTGTTTTTACATCACCATTGCTTCCTCCTGCATGTTACTTTTGTACTGGCAACGTTCCTCTCTCTAAAAGACTGTTTAATCCTTCTGTCTGTAGTCCCACCAGTTCAAGCTGTGAGCTTGTCACATACCACGAGTTACCAGGAGCCCAGGCCAGTATTGCCAAAAAGGCTCCAGAGGAGACAGGAAGCAGCAATACTGACTCAGGAGGTGGCATTCTTCCCTGCAAGACTGAGCCAGGACCTCTTTTAGTTTCTATCTGAACACATTTCAATGCAGATATGAAAAACAGAATTACTTATTTAGGCTGATATTCTTCCAGTCAGTGATCTTTGGTTCTTCAACAATTACACAGAGTTTGGCTGAACTCTGTTACATCAAACTGACCACAAATGTAGGCCAGACTGATTATCCAACTGAAATCTGATAGCTGTGACCACGCACTTTCCCTATGTGGTATGAGGGCAATCTTTCCTTCTGGATACCCATTTCTGTTCATCTGGTTTGCGAAGTTGGGACATTTTCTTACCTTTTCATGCCACACACCCAGACACACAGCTCAATGGAAAACTGCAGTGCGCTTTCCTGGACATTGCTGTTTGGCTGTTGCTATTACAGCCATGTGGTACCGTCCTCAAGATCAACATCCCCAGTAACTGTATCCTACCTAAAAGTTTCTCCATCTGTTCAAAATGGATCTGCTATTCACTTGGTTCCTCAGCTGTAGGTTAGAGCGTGTCTTAATGTTAAATATACCTCCCACACCCCTTTACAGAACAGGATCATACTGAATCCCATCTCAATACATAGCAACCCTCTGTACTTGACACCTCCTTCCATCAGTTTTGTCCGCTTTGATTCATGTGGCACAGAAGACTATTTACAGGAACTTAAGGAGTTGCCATAGGAATAATTACTTTGCAGAAGATAAAGCATTATTAGTTCACAGCAGGATAAGTATACACATTCTTTAAGTATGAAAGTCCTCTTTTAGCATGGGGCTTTTCATTAACTTTAAAGCTTGTTTGCTACAAAAAAAAAAATCACAGCCAAGCACTTCTCTCCCAACTCCAGCAAAGCAGTCAAATCTCAAGACATAGGCTGAATATAAGTGGAGCTATTCATAGAACTACAACAGAATCCACACCTATGTCAGTATCTCTTTTTTTGTGGTATCCTAAAAGTACAATGTACGAAGAACTGTTAAATAGTAAGCACTTTAACTTTTTATTACTTTTATGAGTGTTTCTAAGAACAGAGCAACCTTTTAGATGTTTTAGTCATCTAGTTTTCAAAATACAGAACAAAATTATGTTTTTGCATGGGACTCTACATCAATACAGGAGAATGTTTCATTTCCTATACTTTTGCTTTTCTGCAGGAAAAATGTTCTGATGAAAAGCCTGACTTTCTCCAGCTTATCTTTAAAGACTCCCATTACAGTTTTGCTATCCCACGTGATTTTTCCCATAAACATCAAACTACAAATGTCTGGACTGCCTGCTGAGATGGAACAGATCTGTGCATATATGCACCTATATAAATTATGTTAGTTCACAAGCTCATAGAAGTCACACAGAAAAGCAGATCAGAACAATATGCTATAATTCAAATGTCATTATTTCTTCAAACAGAAAGTTGTTTTCCCAGGCCACATGCCACACAATTTCGTGGCTTCTCTTCCCCACAAACACACACACCCCCGCTTTGCATTAGTATGAGACATTATAAGCAGGCAATGCACATCAGGGTCCTCCTTTTTCTCTTTTGCTCCTAGCTGAAATGCCACTGAGGATTTGCTGAGGGCCAGGTGGCAGGAATAACAGAAACATAACAAAGAGTGATACGAATGTAGAATTAGGCTAAAGAGTGTCTTATGGCTGGAAAAAAATACAGAGAAAAATCTTGAGACTCACTCTCCTATCAAAAAGTAACATGCCTGCCATCTTCATCCAGCACAAAATACATCAACCACAATGAAACTGAGCAGATACTGTGCATTCTCAGAACTGCCTGCTAAGGAGGAGTTCATTAAGTAATGCAGCACATCCAGTATTTGCTGAAATGATCTGTACTGGTCCCAACCTGAAGAACTTTGCCATCTTCCCCCAAAGAAAGAAATGCAACATCAGGAACCCCACCCCACTCCAAAACCTGATTTTGTGAAGCCAGGTAACTAATATCAATAATCAGGAATACCCTCCAAACTGCACAGTAAGAAGAGTACTTTGTATATGAGGTCCCTTTTTCCCTCTCCTCCCTCACAGAAATCAACTTCCCTGACAAGAATAAGCTGAAGCAACTTTTAATCAACAAAGAGCCTGTGTGCATCAACAGAATAATCATAGAATCATAGAATAGTTTGGGTTGGAAGGGACCTCTAAAGGTCATCTAGTCCAACCCCCCTGCTGTGGGCAGGGACATCTTCAACTAGATCAGGTTGCTCAGAGCCCCGTCCAGCCTGACCTTGAATGTTTCCAGGGATAGGGCATCCACCACCTCTCTGGGCAACCTGTTCCAGTGCTTCACCACCCTCAGCATA
>NW_008794003.1:1025292-1033648 GCF_000699145.1 Aptenodytes forsteri
CCAACTCTCTCAGCCTTTCTTCATAGGAGGGGTGTTCCATCCCCCTGATCATTTCTGTGGCCCTCCTCTGGACCCACTCCAACAGGTCCGTGTCTTTCTTATGCTGAGGGCTCCAGAGCTGGACACAGTACTCCAGGTGGGGTCTCACCAGAGCAGAGTAGAGGGGCAGAATCACCTCCCTCGACCTGCTGGCCACGCTTCTTGTGATGCGGCCCAGGATACGATTGGCCTTCTGGGCTGTGAGTGCACATTGCTGGCTCATGTCCAGCTTTTCATCCACCATAATAGTGACACTTGCTGTCAATCAGGGGTGTGGAGAGGTCAATAGATAAAGCGAGTCATGTGAACACCCTGCAAGTCAGCCACTTTGACAAATGGTCTCAGCTTGTCAGCAAAGCCTGGGTACTCCTTGCACAAAACACTTACACCAGCTAGATGGAGGGTGGGGGAACAACAAAAAGCTCCCACATATTCCTCCATCTCCCTCAGGAACAGAGTATTTTCTTTGGGCTGGAGTTGGCAGGAAGTGCCTCTTCCATCTTCTTTTCCTCCCCCCCCACCCCCCAAATCCTGCACTGGGTCTATCTTTGTGGCAATCTTGATTTTTTTTTCCCTGATGCAGACTGAATGTTTCTAACAGTCACTCAGCTGAGATGCCAAGTTGCTTTGAAACATTAGATTTTATATCACCCTTTACTAAGGGGTACATGACCCTGTTTCACAGGAGAACACCAGGCAGTAATTTTTTCATATTCAAGTGCCCCTAAGCCATTTACCTACTCAGTTGATTCTACCTGTAGTTTTACTCCAGCATGTTTCCACACACCTGCTTCAGAACTGGAAGACATCTAAATGCAGCCACGCAGCAATACCTCAGTTAGTCAGTCCTACACAGACCCAGTACTTTTTAGCTCAGCATGGCCCCACACTGATGCAGCTTTGCAGCTTCCAGAGCCCCAAACACGTTGCAGCACTTCTCCAGATGCACCCATATGTTCAAAGTTCAAGTGCAATTGCAGCATTAATTCATTTTTTACCTCATATGAGTTTGATTATTAGGATTAAGCAGACTACTGAAAGGTGAGTCTTAAGTATTACAGAGGATTTAAAAAAAATGTAATTGGCCAGCTAATCATTATCTTCCCTTTGTGGAGAAAGGGGTGAAAGAGTCAGACTCAGAAGAGTAGCTTAACTTTTGTTCTTTAAGTTGCCATTTGGACGAGCACCTCTACCACAATACCGAATACTGGCTACGAAGGAGTCTAGGCAGATTCCATGTCCAAAGCAGGATGGCAGGAGCTTATACCAAATGTTGTGACAACCACGACCCTACCATCTCTACTAGCTCTAAACCTACCCTTTTCTAAGTAGGTCCTTGGTGCCCAGGGAGGGTCCTCCTCAGCATATGGATCACTGTACTCCACCACAGCTGCTTCCTCCTCCTCATAATCCTCTGGAGGTGGGGGTGGAGGTGGAGATTCATCCAACACTGGCTCATCCACAGGCGGTGGTGGGGGAGGAGTATCTGAAACTGAAAATAAGCAATAGTATAACCATGGAAATGTCTCTAGAACCATGGTAGCAGGTTGAAGTAATACTTCCTATCCCAATTAGTTGCACTGGGACCAATAGTTAGAACTTGTGGAAATACACTAGAGACAATAAAATTCAGAGAAGGAAGAAGCAGGTTCCTCCAATAAAATTATTTCCTTTTCCCTCTGTTCACAATTTCAGACAAACTTGCAGAGGCAGTAGAGAAGGCAGAATTCTGGCTATATACAGACAAATCTTTCATCCACTCAAAACAAAAGCCACATCCAGTAATAAATCATAGCACAAGGAAGCAGCAAACTTACTGTTTTCTTGAACTCTGGCCACAAATCCCATTAGCGGTAACTGTGGAGTTACCTGTAGGATGGAGGGGGGAGGAGGAGCAAGGGATGCTGCCACAGAAATTAAAAAGAGAAAGGCATTCAGTTAGAAACACAACAAAGCAGCAAACAGGAAAGTAGACATCATCACCACTCAGACAGTGTAGCAGTCTGCCAAGAAGCTGAGACAAAAAGGCTGACATTCAAAGAAAAATGGCTCAGGTGGTTTAAGCATATTCTTAATCCTTACTTCAAGATTTCTCTATTTTTAAAATTTCCAACCCAGCTCTTTTTCATAAGATTAAGAATTCATGCTGAAGTATTTTTCTGATCTGACTATGAGATTCCCTTAAGTTGAAGTTTATTACTACAGCGACATAGCACTTTATGAACAGACCTAACAAACATATCAAGAGGATTCTCTCCCTATAATCCTCCACCTTTCAGATCAAATTGATATTTATAGAGGTGACCTCTGTAACAGCATCCACGAATCTTTAGTAATGAAAATGGATATAACTAGTTTTCTCCAAAACGTAGGCAAAAAAAAAAACATCAAATGAGGCAGTTATTTTAGGCAAAACAGAAAAAGACGCCTTTGTGAACTGAGCATGCTTGGAAGACACGAGACTTCTGACCTTATCGTTAGAACAAAGCGCACTGTGCTGCTGCCAAACAACAGGGCCTATTCCAGATGTGCTGCCTCGTTTCCTTCCCACCTGATTTCACAGACCACTGCACTGAACTCTGAACAGCCCTTTTACTGGTACCAAAAGAGCTGTCTTTGTACAATACATGTGAATTCACATTTAAAGAATATACTATCAGCCAGTTGAAAATGTTATATCACAGAACTGTGGTTTAAACCAGGAATGAAAGTTTCAGTTACCTAGTTAAGTTAAAAAAATAGTTAACTAGTTTTATCTAGTTTTAGTATCACTTTGCAAGAGTAGTGCAGTAATATTCTTTAAGCAAGTTACAAGATTATTTTTCAGAAAGCACACCTCAGGAAAAGCACAACTAAATAATTTTCTTGTTAGTAGTGGCATACAAAAACATTTAGTCATGTCCAAAAGAATGAGGGGAAAAAGGTCTACACTTCATGTACCAGTACATTTATTTAGCTCGCAGAACAGAACTAAATAAATTTCAGACTAATTCCAGAGCTGGTAAGAAAACTGCCAGGTATGATGTAGTATCTTTCAGAATTAATTCACATCATCACAGCAAATGAAAAGAACTCCAGGGCATTTAAAATTCATGTTTCAGAATTTCTTCTGTTTGCTTATTTCAGTAACTATTATCTGAAGTGCTTTGAATTTCTTCTGTCACTCACATTCACGTTCCTTTCACAACCACACACCCCAAACAAACAAAAAAACCCCCAAAACAACAGAGCAACCATCCTTTTTGTTGCAAAATATCCTTGTACCTCTATATAAAGCAAGCTCCATTATCTCACCATTTAATTGATATTTCTTGAGAAAAAATGAAATACATTTCTAATTACAGGTTCTTTGATTCGAATAACATGACCTCTGAGAGTATTTATTCCTTTAAGTGTAATCACAGTAGCTGGAAAAAGATTTGGTCTTGCATTTTTTCAAAGCAGGAAAAGAGAACTTGAAGTCCTACTGAAATGCAGTAATATTCATTAATTCAGCATTCTTGCGCAACTACGAAGTCCCTGCCTTTTTAATTATATGTGCTATAAAAATGTTCAGTTTCAAAATGTTTCCTCTATTCAATGTCATATGGATTCACACAATTCATATTGATCATATGAGACTAGCTTCAGTTTCCTAGGTCCCTTCAGTGTACTTTGTTCATGTGCTATACATATTTCTTTGAAAGAAATAACGAGGCTTTCGATGTAGAAAAATAAATCACTCTAGACAAGCACTCCAAGCAAATACAAAAAAATCCCTTAGTTTAGTTTGTGTAGTTTAATCAAAATGGTGATGCTAACACTAGCTGACATCACTCCTTGTTTATCTTAACCATTTGGTTTGTGCTTCAGTCTATGCACAGTGCAAGGACTATCATATTATATTGACTCTAAGTTAGTTTTGACCTTTAGGAGCCAATACAATAAATATTTTATTAATAATGACTTCGTTTATAAAGTGCATCAGAAGAACTTTACTGTACCTCTGCTGTCTCAAAAGATGAGGTAAACACCAGCTTAAACGTTCCCTCCCAGCTTCCTTCCATATAGACCATTGGTAGATTAAGAGTTCATCTACACAGTTGCTGTGAATTAATTCAGAAATGCTCAAGAGCACCTTCCACTAGATTGCTTCAGCCTAGTAAGAATTCAGCTATACAAATAGTGTGTAGTGCAGACCACCATCTCAGTACTTGCCCAGTTTCTCCCACAGGGTTTTTAGCCTGTGCTGAGCTCTATACTGCTTAGATGCTGGTATCTAGGCTGCAAAGTTAAAACACTTGTTAGGTGTCATGGCTGGCAAGAGTGACTTTGGGACAGACATATGCTGAGATCATTTAGGGTCTGAATTTCTTAATATTTTCTTTTCAGCCGTTAAAAGGGTCTCACCATGAAGTAGAGAAATTATATTATCTTAGAAGTGGCATTCAAAAGAACAGGGCAAGGCAAGTATCTTTCATCCTCCTGTGAAGTGAATAAACAAAAATGACTATGCCAACATACTAAAATACGGAAGTCGAAAAAACAGTACCGCTTTATTGCCAAACAGCCTGCAAAGAAGAACAAGCCATAGCTGGCACACTCCTCTGACTGTTGTAAGGTCTCTTCTTCACCCCTTAAGTTTGCATTTTCTCCCTCTCTTCAGGAATGCTGAGAAGCAATCGTGGCCCCTGTCCTGTCACTACTAACCCTGCTCCTTACAGACACAACAGTCCCTCTGTTCTTAGGGTCTTCATCAATTATGCATGCTTGAGCATCCTCTTCTTTCAAGGTACAGGCCAAAAAAAAACTTAGTTTAGTATAACTGCAAAGCTACTAAATTCTGTATTCTGCTAGGTATATTAAAAAAAGTCTCTTACTACAACTGCTTATTAACATTGTATCAAGTATGCCAGTATAATTGAAGTGTTTTGTTTGTGATTTACAGCTCAAGTGACTAATCACCATAATCATTATCTTCTTTTTGAGTACACAGACTGAATTGTGGTTATGTAACTTATTTAAAGCCTATTTGGCATCTTCGATGATTACCTATTAACAATGCAATGGTAGCTTGCTAGGGTCTTCAATTATGCATGCTTGAGCATCCTCTTCTTTCAAGGTACAGGCCAAAAAAAACTTAGTTTAGTATAACTGCAAAGCTACTAAATTCTGTATTCTGCTAGGTATATTAAAAAAAGTCTCTTACTACAACTGCTTATTAACATTGTATCAAGTATGCCAGTATAATTGAAGTATTTTGTTTGTGATTTACAGCTCAAGTGACTAATCACCATAATCATTATCTTCTTTTTGAGTACACAGACTGAATTGTGGTTATGTAACTTATTTAAAGCCTATTTGGCATCTTCGATGATTACCTATTAACAATGCAATGGTAGCTTGCAGAGAGTTATCCCTTTGCTAAAGCAGAAATGCACAGCAGTTGTCAGAAACTCTCTGGATAAACTGAAAATCTTCTTTACTGCAAAGGTAACCCTGAAAAGTTTCTTTTATTGCTATTACCCTTTCCTTCTTGCCTATTCCCCTTCAGCCTTCAATATGCACAGAATGTGCTTAACAAATACTACATATTTCAGGCAACTGGGCTGCAATTTAGTCATATATCTTCCTCCACCCCCCTGTCCCCAGGAGGACCATCCAATTTCCTTCTCAAGTTAAGCACACACATCTCTCTGCAGGGTAGCTCACAAGCAGTCATATTTGAACCTGATCAAATCCCTTAAATGCAGATTGCAGCATTTGACCTAATTCCAAGTTCGGTGCTCAATTTAAAAAAAAACAAAACCAAAACACCAAAAACCACCACCACCACCACAACAACAAAACACAAATGCACTGTAGTGCTTGCAAGTCAACATTCAATCTTGCTGGTAATAGGGCATTTCCTAACAAGAAACCTTCAGTATGTCTCCTGCATCTTTCTGTTGCTTTGTCAAAAAAGAAAGTTTCCCCTACTCTGGTATCAAAACCTTCACATCACATCAGCAGCACAGGGAAAAGGACTCCTTAGATGAAAAGCTACTGCGTTCTGCCTGACACACAGGACACGCCACTCCTTGTTAATATCTCATCCTGCTTTTTAAGACAGGTCACCCATTAAAATAACATCACCTGTGGACTTGAAGATGACACAGCTCCCTTGCATCCCATACCAAACGCCACTGATGTCTCTAAGGTGTCTAATGCTTACCTTTGTATAACAAGTGCAATTTCTTGAACTGTCCATTAATCAGAAGGAAAAAGCATACAAGATAAAGACTGATTAATGAAGAATCAGTGTTCTGGTGCAAAATCAAATACCCATCCCACACCAAAGCAGATACATGACGTGGTGTAGTAAAGGACTAGAGCTTGTCTAGTAGGGACTGTGAGATCAAAAGTAATTTATTTGGCAACAAAGCCAGTATTGTTTTAAGCTGCTTGCCATAATGGAAGCTGAATGCTCCGTACTTGGGACTGAAGCTTTGGCATGGCTACCAGCAACATATTGGAAATGTTGCTGAGACTAACTGCAAGATCTGCAACGGAGACAGAACATAAGATTTCAGAGGTCTATCTGAAGGCCACTCCATTCACCACTGTGTTGAATTCAACAGAGCAGAAAAACTTTCTTACCTGGGTTCTGGTTATAAAATGGTCCTCCGTTCATCTGGTTCTGAAGGCTTGTCTGTGATGTGATCGAAGGAGGACGCCGATATGGCAAAGATCCCCCTATTGTTGGGGGTGTGTGTCGAGATGCAGGCCTGTTCATGCTGTAGAACTGAACTGGGTGACCTAGGTTAGAAAAAGAAACTTATCAGCAAAGAAAAGAATGATGCCCGCCTTTTTTATATCTGCATTCAAAATTCAAAGGCTTGGAAAGGTCTTTGGTTTTTTTAAGACAGTCTGCATCCTGAGAGCAGTCAGCCAGTTCAGCTGCCAGACTGGCAGGACACTGGATGTCTCAACAGCAACACAAAAAACAACTCTCCCAGCTCCCTATACTCAGCACTGCTCACAAAAGCCAGTGTGAAAATACAAAGGTGTCTAAGCTACGAAGTTTCAAAATGAAAGAAAATAATTCCCAGTTATCCATTTTATATAATGTATTATAATAACTTCTTGCAAATTCGGTTATTTATAAACCTGCAAAAAAATAACACTTCATGGTCCAGCAATTAAGCAATATACACGTACAAACTAACTGTATGCCATTTCCAAGATTCAAAGCCGTTACCTTCCACAACTGAAAAACACAATACTAACTATTCTAGTGCTGTTCAGGAAATATGCAGAGAATCATCTGGGGAGAAGAGAATGTTAGAAACTGCTTGAAGGATGGAATAAATCAAATCATACTCAAAGACACTCTCTCAGGAAGCTGTCAATTGAAACAACTCCTTAAAAACTTGCTCTCCATTTTAATCACTTCCTGTATCAAAGTAATTGATCCTGGATCTAAGCAAGCAATAAATGAAGCAAGACCATTAAGCTATCTTCTGTGCTCACATAAAGTTCTCTGGCTTATATACTGTATATAACAGTATATAAACTGGATGTTATACCCATATGGGTTATTACCCTCCCTAACTATTCTGCCTCCGCCATTTGTGCTAGAGGTAGATTTCACAGTTTGCAAGGGAAGAAAGGATGGTCACTGTGGTTGAGGAGACATGCATGCAGGGAAGTAAATAGGGAAACAGAACAAATGAATGTGCAATTTTTTAAAAACCTGCATTGTTCTCCACTATGTTTTGATTGCTTTGCAAAACTTCACACTAGGTCAGTAAATAAAATGCAAGTTGCTTGCTGTGTTACTTGCTTCTATGAGCAAATGCATGAACTAGAGATTCACATTCCTCCTGCTTTGTACAGGTATGTACATCTCAAAAAATGCACTTTTTACAGATGAGGAAGAACAGTGGGCTGGTTTTGGCTGGGATAGAGTTAATTTTCTTCACAGTAGCTAGTATGGGGCTATGTTTTGGATTTGTGCTGGAAACAGTATTGATAACACAGGGATGTTTTCGTTACTGCTGAGCAGTGCTTACACAGAGTCAAGGCCTTTTCTGCTTCTCACCCCACCCCACCAGCAAGTAGGCTGGGGGTGCACAAGAAGCTGGGAGGGGACACAGCCAGGACAGCTGACCCCAACTGACCAAAGGGATATTCCATACCATATATGATGTCATGCTCAGCATATAAAGCTGGGGGAAGAAGAAGGAAGGGGGGGGTGTGTGTTTGGAGTGATGGCATTTGTCTTCCCAAGTAACAGTTACGCATGACGGAGCCCTGCTTTCCTGGAGATGGCTGAACACCTGCCTGCCAATGGGAA
>NW_008794003.1:1034344-1053917 GCF_000699145.1 Aptenodytes forsteri
TTCTCACTTTTCTGATTCTCTCCCCCATCCCACCTGGGGGGGGGAGTGAGCAAGCGGCTGTGTGGTGCTTAGTTGCCGGCTGGGGTTAAACCACAAGAAACAGTGAAGAAGCAATCCACCTAGTATATAAGCTTTTTCACATTTTTCCTAATACATCTTTCCATTGTGTCTGTCTCCCTGTTACTTAATGCACTGGTAGAAATTAGTGGTGATTGGAGAGAAGGGAGGAAAGAAGAAACAGAGATAAGAGATCCTTAAGGACCAAAAACTACAACCTCATAAACGGTAAACTATCCAGCTCTTCAAATACTTTATTTCAGAGAAGCCATGCAAGCAACCTCACTAATAGCACAGGGAAAAATAAGATCTTAAAAATAGTAAGTAACCTGAACTTTCTCTTAGGGAACTGTGAATGTGAATTTATAGCCATTAAAATATTAATCTCTGCTTGATTTTGACTTGTCAAAAATACAGAATCAATATGGCTTAAGAACTGGGATACTGACAGTGCATCAAAAATGGAAAACTGACTGAGGCCCCATATGACACAGCTCATCTTCTAAACATGAAAGGAGTTTAGACATCAGGATCATCTTCTGATATGAAAAGTCATCACAGTTTGGAAGCTTCTAGCCATGGATTCTAGTCTAAGTATTTTCTAATTTTATATGAACTTCAGCACCTTAAACTAAATACGATTTCAAGAATGCTTCCGGCACCTGGTGAAATTCTTACTAAGAGAGACCAACACTAATAAACACACAAACCAATTAACATCATTGTGATCAGCCTCCACTACAATGAAAAGTAACGAAGGACATAGGTAGCTATATATGAATTTGCCTGTCTAAAGGAGATCTTTACAATGCAGGTGCAACTCCTCATCAAAAGCTGATACAGAACAGTGTTATGGTTAGCAAATACTATATGCTGCAACTTCAGCATATGAGAAAATGAAAAATGTAGGGTGATTTCATAAACATTAAAAAAAGCAAGTTGCAATATACACCATGAGTGCCACCTATTAAAACAAAATGCTTTAGTACTATTCTGCATAATAAAAACTTGTATTTTACCTGACATTGAACATAAAAAAAATTGCCCTTTTTATCAGTTCATTGAAAGGAGACTTGTCATTTGAAAGCATTGAAGAGACAAGTCATATAAATTATACTTTGCTAGATGCACTTTTTTTATCCCATTACTGAAAGAGAATAAACCAGTGCTGGTTCCCCCCAAACATAATTATTCTATGAGATTCTCAGTATCCAAACCGCAATAAAATGATAATGTAATAAATAATTATATAAATGTAAAAGTAATAACATTATAAAATTAAATGACTGCTGTTAATAAAACTAGCACACCTTGAATTGCCTACTATAACCATCACCTTATAGTTGGCTATTAGCAGATATTCTCTAGTTACATTTAAAAAATAAAAAATAAAAAAAAATCACTGTTTCTGAAGTAACTTTGAAAATCCTTGGATCATGATCACATCTGGGTTCATCTGCTCACGAGCGGGAGCAGACACTCACCTGTAGAGGGTGTGGAAGAAACAGCAGGGGGAGTTGGAGAGGTGAAGCCATCAGCAAGGGGCTGAGCTCCTGCAGCAGCAGCAGCAGCATCTGGGGCAGCGGAGGAAGGGGCAGGAGCAGGAGGAGTGGGGGCAGGAGCAGAGGTAGCAGGAAGGGGAGAAGTGCCAGCCGAGCCAGCAGGGGCTAAGTGAAGAGAGGAGGAAGAGGTGGAGTTAATAAGGAGATATGTTAGCAAGGATTAGAGAAAGCCTTTGACTATTCAGTGTTAGCTATTTATTAGATGCACAGTATTTTAGAATGCACGAGGAGATGAGAGAAAAATGGAGCTGTTAAAGAAAGGCTCATTCCTATGTAGACAGTAAAAGAGGGTCAAGCAAATCCACTTCTTCTTTCCAGGTCTGAAGGGAACAACCCAGAACTTTTCACTGAAAGCCGTTACTTTTGAAAGATGTCTTTACATCTTGTTATTTATGCTTCGATCTGTAGCATGGCTGCCTTCAGCTTTTGTACGAATTAGAAAATATACAGAAGAGGAAAGCCAAAAATTTCCAGTTCTTTGGTTCAGAAGCATCATGTATTTCAGATCACACTGCAAGCCAACTATACACTCTTCTTCACTGAAAGGGCTGAGCAAAGGAAAAAGGAGTACTAATATCACTTCCTATTTTTGGAAAGACTGGGCAATTACATTGAACAAGTGTCTTTTTGTGACAACTCAGTTAGGCTTGCATTAATGTACTAACGATTTACTCTGTGCCTGCCTCTCATTTCATTTAATTTTCTAAAAGCATGCTTCTATAGATCTGCATGAACAGCCAATGAAAAAACATTTATTTACTTAAAAGGACAAGGGAGAAATTTCCCCCAGCCCACTGAAAAAGGTGGTGTGTCCTACCTAGACACATACAGGCAGCCAGGCAAAAAATTGTGATAAATAAATTAATATATAAAAGAAGCATTAGAGCACATCAGACACTCCCAGGAAAGATACTACTTGATTCAAACTCATACTATCAATAGCAAGAAATTTTCAAGGCTTGCATGTTTCTGGATAATGAACTTTGAGACTTCTCTTGGGGTTTACTCAGCACTGTGTTTAGGAGACTTGCAAATGCTAAAGGTTAATGCTGGGTCAGAAGGAGGAACAGCAAGTTTCCATTTACCTGGATAGACACTGGGAGGAGATGGTGTGGGAACAGCAATAGGAACACCCACACTTCCACTTCCACTGTTCTCTCGACTGCTGCTCCGACTACTTGGGTGGCTTCCTCCACTACTCCCACTGCTGCTGTAAGAAACAAAAATAACCCAGGGTATGAATATGCTGCTGTACATGCTGAAACATAAGATCCCTCATATAGCACCTTACTAATTCAGAGAAGTAACAGGGAACAAGAGAAAACAAACAAGGGTGATCTAAACCTATATAAAGCTTAGTTTTCCTAAAACTCTTCACTTTGACTACAACACAACAGTTTTTTCAGTTAGTCTTAGTGAACTTGCCCAAAAATGAAACACTTCCAGAACCTTGTTCCAAAGCATGTCATTCCAATATTGTTAAACCTCTACTGAGCAAATACAGACCTTTCTCCTCTAACTTATAAAACGTGTAGACTGTTTAGACTCTGGTTTATATGCTTTCATATGAGACAACTGATATCTGGAAATTTTGAGATAGTAAAGTAAAAGTCAGATTTTCTTATATTTTAAGTCCATCTGTTTAGCCATCCTCAAGTACTTACGATGTTTAAAAAGTAAAGATTTCAAGGGAAGTAATTAGACCTGTCACATCACGAAACTCTTTTATTATCCTAGAGAAAAGGCTAGCCTTCTGCAGAACCTTTGGTAATACAGTTCAGCTTTATTCTGCATTTGAAGTTAACAGTATCCTCAAAATACAATGCTCTTTTTCAGCTACCCAATCTATAAACATCAAAGACTGTTCAAACAAAAATGTGAACTATAAGCATATTATGCAGTCCTTCAACATGCAGAAGTCAAGCTGTGTACAAAGTCTTTTCCCAGTTTTGTAAGCATTTTGTAAAATAATATCATGATCTACCTACCTGAAAGACTTCACAATTTTAGTAATTCATTAAGTACTGTAACTAAGTGATAGCACTAAAATTAAGGTGACATGGGGATTAAGTGAACAATCTTAACATGATTCACTATTCTGGTTTTATTAGAGTGCATTCTTGTCATGCCAAATGACGTTCCCAGTCCATATCATGAATTAGCAAGCTTCACTGTAGAGGTGGAGATGGATTTGATCTTTATCGTTGCATTTTTTGTCCATATGCTTATACAATACTAGCCACACTTTGTACAGGACTATATTGAATACCTGTATGTGCGATTCCTCTGATTCACTGAAGCTGTTCTAACAGGGCTCTGCTGTGAGGGAACCATATTGCGTGTTGGGCTAGGCACATAGTCATTTGGTACCACTGGAGGACGTACTGGCTCCAACGTACGATAGGGAGAGTGACGCCTACAGAAGGACGAGCATATTTCAGAAGCAAATTAAGATAATACAGACAAAACCAAAGATTTTTCATTCTTTAAAAGATAGCTACATACTAATCAGTAATGGGAGCTAAAAAAAAAAAAAATGTTTTTCTATAAGTTTGCAGTATCTACTTCATAGGATGAGAAAAAACAATTAAGGATGTCTTCATGTACTTCAATGTCCAGATGCTTTTCCTATTCATAAACTCTGTGTTGCACATCCCATTCTTGTTTTAAAAGTAATCCATATCTTGTTTTAAAATAAAGCAGCATGGTCTGTATGTATATACATAATCACATACCAACAAACAGCATTCATCCCAGTTAAAACACATTTTCCTAAGGTCAAAGTCAAGTTCATAGACTTAATAGGAAAAGTACTTTTATCACACACAGCACAAATAATTAATGAATGGTGCCACATACTAATCTTCCAGTTGTTTAGCACCACCTGTCAAAGCTACACGGTTAATGACTTTTTACTCTAAAGCATGTAGTTGTAAGTGTTGTAAGTGTTCTGCAATGATAAAAAGGTTCCTGTTGGGAAAGGCTGATGACGCCCACTGTCTCCTGGCAGAAACGTGCTAACTGATACAAAAGACATGATCAGTGTAAGAGGATGCGGATATAACACCTCTTGACCTTTCTGAATGGTTAAAGCAAAAAACAAACAAAAAAAACACCAAAACACCCACACTAGAGAAAAAGAAAGAATCTTCCCTTTTTTCCCTTCTGTTCACCAAAGCCATTTACACATTTGGTAACTGCACTTACCCAATAGTTCCTTTTCCCGACATCGGTGGACTTGGTGGCTTCTGGGTGGGTGGTGTTGTACGAGGCAGCCCACCCATCTTCATATTCTGTGTGCTGACCTGCATGAAAGAACGGGGAGAAAAACGGCCTTCGCTAAGCTCGGCTTCTAGGGGGAGAGACACTGAGATGCCTTTAGCAATTAAGTCTAAGTAGGGGAAGGTTTAAACAAACAAAAAAATTGAGAGGCCATGCATTTTATATGCAATTTCCACTCTGCTAGAAGTCAAGAGTTGCGCTCAAAGGACTCTTTATTACATAGGTTTTTTAAAAATTGTATATACAAAAAGTGAATTTGCCTTTAGGCAATCACACAAACATTAAATCACTGACTTTACAGCCACTGTATCTAACTTGGTTAAACCTCCCAGTCATCTTTTGAGATAAAGGCAGTTACTTAGGTTGCACTGCTGAATGGTAAATTTGCAAAACTATTTTTTAATACTCTTTAAAAATAATAAGGTTTTATCTAATAGGCCACAATTTAATGTAATTCATACAAATATGGAGAAGCCAAAGTAATCTCCAAATATGATCCATTAATGTTTTAATGTTTTCACAGTGTGATATCAAAAATTTTTAAGATAATATTTATTGTAAATATTATTTATGTATATGTAAACATAGAGAGAAAGCTCTATGGAGAAAAATACAAAGATGTACTTTTTTCCCCCACCAAATCTGTAGCAATTAAATCTCTCAGAATTGATAAATAAATGGACAGGGAGAAAAATATTTAGCAGTGATGTGACGTAATTGCAGTTGGCCCCTCATTCAGGTTAAAATACTAATGAAGTAACTTCTATATAAAATAATTTACTCTAACTTCTTTAAAAAACTCATCTGCTTTCCTCACTGATTGATCAATCTAGGAATCATAAACAATTGTTACCAATGTAGGCATTTTGCTTATCTGTATACTGCCAGCCAAACATAATTCTCTCAATGCGTGCACCCTTACAGGAATCAGGACATGCTCTTCTTACAAGTCTCTGTTAAACAGCTTGGATTTATGAATGCTCAAACTATTGCTTAGACACAGAGATATTCAACAAACCTAAATAAGTATGCTTACATCCCTTTTTCTGTTGTTCCTGTCATGCTCTATTTCACAGCGTTTCTTATTTCCAAAATGTAAGTCTTAACTACTGCCCCCACCTTCCATATAAAAAAAAGGCACAGTGATCAAGGCGTTAAGAGTATTTGCAACCATCATTAAAGGCAAATTACTCCTTTAAAATTTGACTATAACAACTCACTTAAAACCCTGGCAATGTCTAGATTCGTGAGTTGATAAATATTGAGAACAGTGTAAAGAGTAATATATATTCAGTATTTTAATCCACTGAAACTTGATTCCCTGGCTCTAAATAATCTGCTGGGAGGAAAAGAAAACCAAGCGTTGGAAGGGGTTTTTTTGTCAGTTTCAAAAACAGATGTTTGGATTTAGTTGTGCAAGAGTACTCTGTAATGTCAATTTAAGACAAAAGCCTTTTGCGCAGCATTATGAAGTCCTTTAAGCCAACTCTAAGCAACAAGAAATCTAAAGTTAATTCAAGTGAGGGACGAGGTAAGCACTGAACTACAACTACTTGAAGGGAAGAGGGAAAGTGTAAAATGAAGTATATTTTATTCTATACACGGAACATTAAGACATAGCACAAAATCTGAATTATTTTTTTTTAAAGTTGCAGCACCTCCTGTATTTCCTCTTTCATTAAAGACGCCTGTTTCTCCCACCTACCTATTTGAGTTGTCCAAAAAAAAAAAAAAAAGGGGGGCAAACAAAAAAAAACCCACCTTAAATAAACACTCGCTGTATTGGCACTTGCTATATTTCAATCAGCCCATTAAGCCTAGTGGGGCAGGGGTTTTGTATGTCTTTAGATGACAGCAAACTTGGACTAATCTGTGTGCCCCTGAATAGTCCATTTAGATGTTTTAACTGGCTACACTATTGTGTCTGACCAGATGATGTAACCACTAGCTATCACTTTACAGTTAACATAAAATTCCATATATTTAACCATAAAGAATCTTATTATTTGTATACAATCATTGCAGGAACAAAAATTAAGTTTTAGGCTTCCACTGGGCTAGAGCTACATGAAAAGAAAGGACGGTAGAGCTGGAGGATGCAGTGACATCACACAGTATACAGTAAGAAGTGGAAGTAATACTTGCCTAACGCAGAACTCCAGTGACTGCTAGTTACTTTCATTAACACTGCGAATAAACATATCCTTGACATAGCATAGGAAGAAAGCTCTATAAAATGTGGCCAAAGAAAAAGTGATCCTTTTTTAGCCAAGAAACTTTAGTCACAAAGAACCCATTCTTAAGAAAGACTAAACTGAAAGATGGGGAAATGCACTGACAGTAAGCTTAGTTTCAGGCTCTTGAAATGACTTTTCAACATTGAAATCGAAATGTTGAAAGAGCAAGTAATTAAAGTTTACAGGGCTGTCTCCAAATCTGACAGGATTGATGGCTTTAAGATTAGCTACTGTAACTTAAACAGCCTGAGTAACTTCCCCCTTGACTTACGGTCAAATAATCACAGAAGAGAAACGAAGAATATAAAATTATTCCAACAGTTCTGATCAAAATGGACAGATCCGTGGAAATAATATCATGCAAGACACTAAAAAAGGTTACAGACTGCCTTGAGCAAAGAAAAAAAAAAAATTTAAAACTACACAAGTTGCAACTTCAGTTGAGATACAAACATTGTAACATTTCCAACTGTCCCTTTCTATGATGACTTCTACTAGGACGAAAAAAAAAGAAAAAAAAAAGGAAAGCCATTAATGCCCCCTCTTGCAAAACTTTATTGCGTTTTCCATTTTGCACACATGGTTGTAAAGATAGTCTCCATACACAAATCCTCATCCACACGCATTCCTCTTACAAACTTCTAAAATCCGAAGCAACCACTAGAACTCAAGGTCACATTTGCATTTGCTGTCAAGTTTCAAAAATCTGTTTTCTGGAGTAAGTTGGAATTTGCCAGAAGTTGCACTGTTCCTGATGACATTTCCCCTAGCTCCGCGCAGCTGGAACTATCCAGATGCAACTGGTTTAATTAGGGGGTGAAAGCAGAGGAATGCATCTGTCTGTTGGTGGTTTGTTTGACTGCAGGACCGCACAGATCTGTGGCTGGTTTGTAGTCAAGAGCTTGCAAACTCTTTCAGGAAACTGTGTGGCAAAACAGCCTGCAACCAGAAACACAAAGGAGTATCTCTGCCTTTGCTCACAACAGCCAAAACAGCTAACCACTGTGCTAAAAAAAAGAAAAAATTAAGAGAGTCAATAATGATTTGGGCACAAAGCTCAGGAAAAAAAAACCCGCTGACTGTTCTAACAGCAGGAAGACAACCCTGTGAACAGACAAGTAGTACACAGGGTCTACGCAGAATGCCTGCAGGGATTTTTCCAATTCTTTTTTTTGCCTCTTCCCATGGAAGCAAAAAAGTAGAAAATATTACCAACTGAAATTACATGGAAGAACACCAAGTAATTCTAGGGAGATCTTGGATAAGCTTTTTTTTCACTGGATACCTTGCAGACGCTTTTTATACGTGAATTAGCAAGCACCTGCACTATGGAAGAAAATGTCTCCTACCAAAGCTGTAACTGTCAGCACTGGAGCTGGAATTGTAAGTTTTGCTGAGGAAGAAACTGCATAAACAACTTAAAATAAGCAGATCCTTGGTTAGTAACACATCCTGGACGATGCTCTGAGATCCAGCTCCACAGTAACAGCCATAAAATGAAGTGTACAGAAATGGACTGCTATGGACCATTCTGTTTAAAAAGGGCACAATACTATTTCATCCAATATTTTCTATATTGGGCTATGGTGTCAGTTTTAGAAAGGTAACGTTTGATGACTTCAAGACACGATATGGGACTGTCTAGAGCCCTTAGAAAATGATCATTTTAAGTTTAATTTTTTGAATAATTAAGACTTATTTGTCCAATTTCTATTTTTTGGCAACTAGTTTTTCATAGATCCCCGTGATTAAATCACCTTCTTATGATCCTACATATGACTGAGTTTCCTTCATAGTTACATTTTTATGAACATTTAACAGATTGAGCTTCTTTAGCACTCCACTGTATAAGAAATTTGTAGTGAAAGAAACTGGTTAAAACTGAGAAATCCTGCAGTTCATTCAATTCAATTCTTGGGAGTGTTTTCATGAGCAAAAAAATTCACCAAACAAGAAGTGCAGAAATACACAGTTGGTCAGATATAAGAGCTGGTCATCAGACGTGCAAAAACTATTTGCGCCAACGCACTGTGTATTTACGTGGCTGTAAGGCACTTACCTGCAACAAAGATTTCAATCCACATTTTTACTCTTCTGAAGAACATCTCATTGACAGTTCAATTACCAAAACAAAGTGGTTTTTTTCTTCCAAAAATCCTGAATACCAGATATTCCACACAATCAAACCTCAGGAGGAGCTACTTTCTAAAGCCAAAGTTGGACTCAGCCCAGAAATTTTTAAGTGGTGCTTTATGGTCAGATTGGATTTTCTAGAACTTTCAGGATGTCAAAAGAATCATTTTTTTCCCAAAATCTAATAAGAAAAAGTGTTCCATCAGTGATGTTCCATGGATTATATTCAGAAACTTCAAGCAGCCACCCAACCTTCTTGAGCAATTTTATACCTGACTCCAGCAAAAACAACCTAAGGCTGAATGAAAACTACCTTCCCACGCCTTGCTTCATCTCGTTAACGCTCCAGAGAGGATGAACAGATTTTTGGCCCATCATCTGCTACCTCAAAGTAAATTCCCTTCCAGGCTGTGCTCAGCCACTCGAATACTTACCCTGCATGTCTAATTAAACCATATGTTTGTCAGTTGATTAACCAGTTGATATGGAAGTGAAACGTCTAAATTTCAACACTGTCTTGGCAAATGACCACAAGTAGAAGCTTCAGCAAGTGAGTTTACTTGTTTTTACCACATCCACCTACATAAAGTAATTGGAACCAAGTCTGGTAAATACAAAAAGGCTTAAACAATGTCATTTTCAATTGATTTGCTGACAGGAGATGTTACAGATACTCCTCTGACTTGTAATTGGAATTTTCTTCAAAGCCTGTTTAAAGTTTAAATTTAAGCTACCCAGACACAAGCACAGTTAGCCCTGCTACAGTCGGTCAGTTTAATATTGTAACTGTTAGCTAAGACTAAGGTTTCTTTGCAGCCATGAAAAATAAATGCAGGCTAAACACTTCATATCTAATCTCTCGTAAGTGAAGCAAAATTATTCACACGGAACTAGCGTTAGTAGCCACCTTTGAGTTTTCTTCTTTCAGGCTGATGCACAGTGACTACAGTGAGACTTAAAGAATAACTTATGTCCACTGAGACGTGCTGTGCTGCTTTTTGCCTTCTTTTTTTTTAAACCCTCATGTTTTGGCAATGACAAGTTGATTGACATATTGTGATTTCCCAAATCAAATTTCTGTTCAGCTTCACTCTAGTGAAAATAAAGAAATATTTTAACTGGCGTTATAACAAGTGTTATTTTCATTCCAAACCTATAAATAGAAAAAAATAATTTTCTCTGAAAAGCTGAAGAGACTCTTATCACCACTGCAGATGATGCACAGATATGGCAGTTCACACATAATCTATAATTATATAATTTTAAAATTTCTTTTAGGATGGTCATTACTTGTTTATAACTGCAACTGCAGAGAGCAACAAAGAAAACTGAGTTTGCAAATTGTTTTTTTAAGATCACTGAGAAAACCATCATCCAATATGAAGTGTGCCCAGAATAAGGCATATTCAGCATTAGAAGTATCCATTTTGTGTGGATAGACAGAAAGAGCCAGGGAGGCAATATACTTTGCAATTCTCAAATAAAAAGCATTTAAACATCATGTGACTTGAAATACTGTACCTCACACACTTATGTAAAAATAGATTTCAAATGACGTGAGAAATCTCTCATTTATTAAACATTTTCCGTTGTGATCAGATGTGCTACATACACTTAAATACCTCACTAAAAGTACCATCTGGCCAATTCCATAGGGACGTCATTGGGATATCTACAGTAATACCTGGTTTTACAGGCAATCTTTTCAGGAATGTGCAGGATTTTCTTTTAGCTTTTTCCAGTCATGAAAATACTTAGTCATGAAAAATATTTCACATCAACTTGGAACTTCATTTAATTAATATACTCATACTACATATTAGTATTCTATGTTTTAAAATACAGTTCCCTCTTTAAAACTGTGGCGGCTGCTACTAAAAAACTTTCGTTCCCTCTTTCCCCAAACCAGTTGCACTTCAGGAGTATGATGATATCACAACACTCAATAAAGGCTATAACCTATCTATCAATTAATGTGCTATGAATTCCAACATAGTATCATGTAACTTCATTTAATTGCTTGTCTAATTTATTTGATGCTTTTTTATTGCTACTTCTGCAGCCACTAGGACTACTAATATTTAAACCTCTTTAAGATCCTTGAGAATTTGACATACTTCAGTCTGAGTTCTTTGATGCACTATTCATTTAATTTTCAGCTAAATAAATCACTTCCCTTTTTGTTTTTCATTTAATTGCTTGTCTAATTTATTTGATGCTTTTTTATTGCTACTTCTGCAGCCACTAGGACTACTAATATTTAAACCTCTTTAAAAGATCCTTGAATTTGACATACTTCAGTCTGAGTTCTTTGATGCACTATTCATTTAATTTTCAGCTAAATATTTTACACAACTATCAAATTTGTGAAGATTTCCATATATGAGTGCCTCTCAGTATTTAAATAGTGCTAGCAGTTTCTGAAAAAATTAAGGATACTGCAACTTTAAAAAAAAAAAAAATACAGATTTGAATTTGTTACACACCTTTGGAGCCCATTATCTGAGCAATCTCACACTGAAACATTAATCCCAATCAAATCATAACTTACACCGTATATAGGATAAAAAGAATATTACACAGGGGGAGGCTCATATTTCAGCTGCTATCTATCCACGGTATCTTTTTGTCTACACAAGGTTAACACAACATTCCTCCCTTGTAAATGATCTGGTAGATATGCTGAAGGCAGTCAGTGTTTTGCCACAAAGCTTTTAAAATGAACTGTGTTAGCTTCCTTACATAAATACATCAATTTATATCAGAAAATGTTTATCTGCAATGAAACGATTCAACAGAAGGTCTGATACACAGGAGGGAGGGCGGGTGTTATTTTAAACAATCATTAACATTCATGTTAATCATCTCCCCGTGTGTAATAGTCTCAGAAGAATAAGAATGGAAATCCAGCCCTGGGGTTTCTTACCTTAAATCTAAGCAACCACTTAATGCATAAATGGAGCAAATAAAAGAGGTAAGGAAAAAAAGCATTGAAAGGTTAGTTGGAACTTCAGGATATGAAGAGAAAGGAAAAAGAAAGAAAAAAGTTAAGCATTCAGCATTAACAAAATAATGTATCAATAGATCATAGAAAGAGTGGTTAAAGCAGAATGTGTCATGAACAAAAGATTTTCAAGCTGAAACTTTTAATATACATTGACAACAAAGCCTTTAGATTAACACCTTAAAATTAGTGCTCAAATGCTTGTACACTGTTTACTCAGTTCTTACAATGCTAACAAAAAGTCAGCTTCTTTCAGAATGTATCATGAGATCTAGATGGATTAACTTCAGACATTAATTTGAGCTGTCAAAGAATAGCCTTATCAATACCCTGAGCTCATTTAAATTGTTACATGCATTAGGCATATTTGCAACTAGCTGAAACAGAAGCCTCTAGAATATTAAGCTAATATGTGTTCTTTCCTAGACAACGCTGTTAGTTAACTGATGCCATGAGATATGTCTTGAACAAATATCAAGAGCAAATCATTACGTCTTCTTAGAAGTGCAGCACTCTATATGGATACTGCACCACATATCAGTATTTTCTAAACTATATATTAAGACATTAACCAATAGCGAAATCTTATTTTAAAGCCTAAGTGCTAGCTTTTTTACATTAAGTCCTACCTTTTACTGGCACAATACCATATATCTTCTTTCCCCACAATAATTTTTTCAAAAATACTAGTCCTTCCATTTGAATATCGTTTGATCTGTTTTCAGTTCAGCTAATCTAAATGTATCATTACATTTCTTACACTTTTTGTAACACCGAACATTAAATATGCAGAATCTCAACAGTGGAGCATCCAGAGTGACTACTCCGTTTCATCCATTTAGATCATAAATAGAACCTAATGTATGTAAGAAACATAATCTGATTTACTAGAAAATCTCCTGTCTTTGAGTTTAAAGTTCCACGGATCTATTAACCAAAATGGTTTCGGCTTCACACAGCTACACTGGAAAACCAGGTCCCCCTGTACTGGCCAGACAGAGTGGCCAGTTACATTAGAGGGTCCATGAGCTGAGACCTTTTCCTCAGCAGCATTGCCTGATAATTACAGTGCCTTAACACACACCACTTTGAATGGATCAAACTTTTTTTTTTCATCCTCTTGACTAAAGAACTCTTTGGAGGGAAAAACAGATTGGAAGACTTTGTAACTCAGGAAACATTTGAAAAAATTGAAAGCAAGTCTCTTTCAGACAGAAGGTTCTTTAGGTTTTTGCAGCATTGTAGCCTCAGGGAGTGAAGATGAGGAGGGACTGCTGGAATGATATAGTGGCACTTAAATTCTCTCTCACCCATTAAGAAACCATATTGTAGAGCACCTTTTCCTGAAGATGGTATCCACTGATGCTTTGAATTTCTGAATGGAAGGAATAGGTGCTCAAGTGCCTATACTACTCTCAACATGGCATACTGGATTTCTTGTCCAAGGATGCTCCCTTTTCCTCCTGTATTATTCTCTGTCCAGTTTGCCATCTTTCTCAGGGCTTGCAATGAATGCTTGCTGCATTAGCTCTTTGATTGTCCTGACAATGCATAATTCTGGTCCAAGTACTAGAGGGGAAGCCCTATAGCAGAAAAAGCAGAAAGAGGACAAAGAATGCAGACGGAGGCACCCTGATGCTAACTGGAACTTTAATGCTGTTTATCCAATAAGTCTTGAATACTCATTTGAAGGGAAAAATGCCACAGCTCGAGCAATAATGAGCTATAAATAGGCAAATTTAAAGCTCCTACCCTTTTTCTTTTTTCCCTCTTTGTTCTCCAGCCAGAGATCTAGTAAGCTAATCTGTAGTTACTCAAGCAGAACAAAAAAAAACAGGTTCATAAGCACAACTGGCCACTTTCTCACCATCAGCGAGAGAGTGGTTCTTTCTTCTGTGCTAAACACAGGATTAACCTGATTGGAATAGATCTATGGATCTTAAGGATAGCATGATGTCAAGTTCTCTGCTTACTGGTTCACAAGTACACAATACTTTTTCATTTTCTAGATAAATATAGTACATTGTAAATATCATTTGTAAAATGTTTCAAGCATATCACAAGCATAACAAATGGATGCAAATACACATTTGAGTCATCATCCATTTGATGAACTATGTTCTTTCAGAAGAACGTAATTCATTGCGTGAGTGAGTATAATTCTGCTACATTGAGCTATGTGGGATACCAATTATAACAGTTTAGAGCCAATGCTAAATAAGATTGTGCTGCAGAGCAATTAAAAACTATTCTTTAATGAGTTCTAAAATAATCTCATTAAAACAAAAGTGATCATTAAAATATTAGCAACAGTAATCCTACAGGTTAATATGCTCCATCCATATCCAGAAGGAGTTCTGCTGACCTGCATAAAATTAAAATTTAGAAGAATTGGCAGTAGATTTTAACACAAGACTGATAATAATTTCCTGGACAAAACTGTAGCTATTAATGCTGGGGTTTTTTGGTTTGGTTTGGTTTTCCAAATCAAGCTTAAAGAGTCCCTTGTCTTTTTAAAATCTGTTTAGGGTTACAAACTGAGGTTGACACTTTCAGTAAGAAATGGGGAAAAAAGATTTCCTGTTAACGAACAGGATGTTGAGAAGACCTTGAGTAAAATTGCTTGGGAAAGATATTTAAATAGCACTGTTTGGAATTTGAATTTTAAGAGTTTGGTTAAAAAACCTATTGCCATTTAAATGACTATCCAAACAGACAGTTCAAATTGAACAACATAGATAACCTAATGCAGTTAGGTGTCAAGCAAAAGAAATTCTGGTGTACTTTGACTGGAAGAAGCATCTTACCTTACTGCTACTTAGCAGGTTTACAGGTTTGTTAGTTTGTCATGTAAAAATGACACTGCTTTGCGTTATTTACCTGTCTTCTCCTGGAACTTTAACACTGTCAGTGTTCTCATTTCCATATTTGTTTTCCTGGCAGCACAAGTTAACAATGAGCTCACACCTGCTGAGACTGTGTTTACATTCAGGACATGCTTTTAAAAAATGCGAATCTAATCTCACACATGATATTACTGCTGTTGTGTACACTGACCTAACACTTGCATACAACAGCCACCAGTTGCGTCTCAGTCCGATCTTTGCCCTGAAATTCCTCCTTTTTTCATAGTCTTAAAAGGGAGTACCAGCTGGCTTCGAACTTGGCAGCAATATTCCCATTCTGAAACCCCATATGGCACAAAAGTTGTAGAGAGCTCACTTTAACAAAGCACATCACAGGATATGGGTATAACTGACTGACAGAAAAAAGAAAAGGGAGCACACAATACTTCTCTTGCAAACCCTTTCTTTGGGTGAGCTTCAAAGTAAACCAGTGGCAATTACAGCTGGATCATACTTTGTGGTGCTAATTCAGGCAGAAAAGTGACAGTCAGTTGCCTTTCAGTCCCCAGGTATATCCCTGGCAACTGATTCAAACAATAATAGCAGCATCACACAAGTAGGCATTCAAAAGCATTTTAGAAGGTGAGACCCCGTAGTCCCAAATATCCTCAGAAACAAGATTCAGTGGGTTTGCAAGGTTTAGAAACACTGGGGCAAGGGAACAGGAAGGGGTAACTGCAAATTGGACAGGACTCCTCTTATGTTTATAGACACACTGGCCAGGCAAGGAGAAACTGGTATATTACCATGAAAAGCATCAGGTTATTTTGAAAATATACAAAGACAATGTATTTGCAGTTTGGCTGTTTTAACAATATCACCTACCTTCACTCCATGTCCAATATCATCTAGAATTGTATAATCAATAGGTTTCCTGATGTAGCGAACTGGTCGCTCCAAGTTAGCTGGTGCAATGATTTTGTGAGTTCTTGAGGTGTTTTTGTTTGTAGTCAAGATACCAATTTCTCTTCTAGCAACTTTCTCTTTGTGAATGTCCACCGTCTACAAAAGACGTAGTGTATTTACTAACAGTGGTATGCATTTGAATAGTCAGTATAAAAAAAAAATTGAATCAGTTCCAACGTTTCGAAGATGTCTGTATACTGTGCTAAACATATCACTACATATACTTGATTACATCATCTTTGTTCAATTTACTGTTGAACTTGCCACCTCTAAACCCACACTAATAGCCAGAGGTTCTTTGGGTTTTCTGTTACTCTCATTCTTTACAGCTCAGAAAAATTCCTTCTCCTTTCCATTCTTAGTAGTTCCCATTAATTTACTGACACTGTTTTATATGATTCTTTCAATTATTCTTTTTAATTTAATAATTGCTCTCTAAGCTCATCTTTGAAATAGTCTCTAACCAGATGAAGTGTAAGGATACCTTCCCAAACCTTAACTTTTATGACCTGAAAAACAAACCATAAGCAGGTTTTCTTACACTGTATAACAGTTTGCTAAACTAGGACTGGTAGTCATATGATAGAACAAAACATCACTCAGAGAAATCGAGAAGGTATTTCAATCATTACAAATCAGTCATCACAAAGCAATGATTAGATTTTAGAAGAGCAATGATTAGATCTTAGAAGGTGCTCAGTACTAATTTATCCACAGTGAAGCCAGTGGTTAAGCCCAGTGCCTTCACTTAGAATGCCTAAGGCCAACACTGAAAACCCCTCCCTCCACATCTTACAATGAGTACCCCAGGAGAATCTCTAGTGTAAGACAAAGCCCTGCTGAAAATTCATTGCCTAAAAACATGTACTTGAATCTTGTTTAGTAACAAGACTAGGAAAAAGTTACCAAAAAGTCTATCTATCCCTTCCAGAAAAATAAAATCTCTTAAATCAAGGTGCACGGAGTTGCTTGCATCATTTAAACCAAATATAATTCCTTGCTCACAAAACAGCTTTCCTTATAGGAAATTTGCCAGAGTTGTGAACAAACATTTTAGCTACAGGTTATAAAAAAAGTAAGAAAACAGCTAGAATCACCACCATTAGGATTTCTAAACATTCATAGGATTTCTTGTTACCACTTTAGTGATTATGAATGGTACCAGAAAGACTTCTCACAGTTAGGAGACAGGTTCTGTAGTAACTAAGGAACAGGTACAAATGACAACTCATTTTCATAACACCCATTTTTTTAATTTATTTTTCTGTGGGCAGGGATTGGGGCAGTGGGGTTGGTTACACTGTTTTACCCTTTTGTTTGTGCTACTGATAGGAAAACAGGAAAAACGGACCCTGTATTACCTTGTGCAATCATCACGACCTTTAACACTAGAAAAATCTAAAAAAAAAACCCCAAAAACCAAACCCACTTCCAACATGTTGTTTCTTCACATTCTTTCCAGAGAAGAATTTCCACAAATACCAGGGGCATTATATGGAAGCTGAAATTACTATCTATCAAGATTACCTAGTATTTCCCAGCAACATATTTTCAAGATCTTGCAACTTTGCTAAAATTAAGCACTGAATACAGCTTTGTCATGTACATTTCTGCCACCTCTAGTACCACCTGCCTAGAACTGTAAGGTTTCTACTAAAGCTGCACAGCTGTTTCTTAAAACAAAGCTACAGAAAAATAGATTATTCAAGGTCAAAATATGTTGGCAACCCTCTCTTTGGAAAGCTCAAGTTTATTGAGCAACGATTTGAAATTTAATAGGGGTAGTTAAACTATCTGGGACACGTCCTCCATCACCCTCACAAAAACCCACCCAGATTTGGCCAATATATAAACTCTGCAGAAATTCACAGTTCATACAAGCTTAACGGAAACAGGTATATTTCTGTGACTACTTAACAACTAAACCACTCTCCAACCAATTTTGCCAAAGTCCTTCCTGAAGCTCTCTGTGATGACCAGGTCTATATACCATCCCCCAATACAATAGTGCAGATCAGATCTTCACAGCTCTTAACGATATTACTGATTGTGCAAGCACCAGTGCAAACAGAACACATAAACATGTTCCAGGCCAGAGTACCAAAAGTGTAGCGTTCTGCATTGGGGTAAGATTCAATATTTTATCTTCCATCACAGGTTTTTATCCCTTCTCTGTGCCAGACCTTTGCTTTTGCAGCATAGTGGAAGGAGAAGTTCTGAAACAAGCAGCAGTCATACCAAAGAGATTGTCTACAGAATCCTCACCTCATCTGTTGAGGAGTTAGAAAGCACATACTTTCTTGATAAGCTAATGGTATGTGATTGCAACAACTTGGAGGACAGTCTCATGTTTAATACCACTGAAGAATTCAATATCTACGATTAACTCAGAGTTCATTCACTATCTAGACATGTCACTAGAGAACTACAGAAACATTACACTGACTCTTGTATGTTCTTTGTCTCACAGGCCTCTGATACCATTTGCTAGAATGTTAAACAACCTCAGCTGCAACAGCAGCTGCACCTCAAATGATATATGACATTTCAAATGTACTGAAACATCAAAATCTTACGGGTCTGAATCTGGTCATTCAAAACTAGTTTATGCCTTGGACACTACACTCTCAGAGCCTTAATTTCAATCTACAAATCAGAAAGAAAGTAATTAGTGCAGTGTTGGCAAGATGATTTCTTCCTTTCTCTCCATTTCAAGTGCTTGACCTCTTCAACTTTAAAGATGTTGTTTTAGTATTTTCTTACACAATTATCTATAAATACTGTGTGAGTACAGATGTTTAATGCACATGTTATTGTAGCGATGATATCCTGGCACTGTGGAAGCTTGTTTCCATGAATGAAAAGCGTGGGTTTTTAATTATTCATAGGAGTTGTGAGTACAACTGGTTTCCTTAAGGACTATGGTGATCAGTGAGACATGACTACAGTAACAAACAATGAAATGCATAAAACCTAATTAAAACCTGAAGCTCATCTAATGGGAATTCTCTTGCATGATGATTCAGAACATCTCTTTTACCTTGAATAGCTATGGAATGACTAAGAGTATAAAAACAGCACCTAATTCTGGTACATATTCCTAAAATTGTATTGAAAAGCATTTTGCTGTCAGGTTTTTAAAAAATTCCTTTTCTTGCTTAGTAGACTACTGGAGTCGTAAGATCTTAAGACACCTATAAAACAGCAGAAAGGAACATTGAGGTATTTGATTAGCAGAGAAAGGAACAAAGATTAACCTGCTACTAAAGAAAATGAAAACACTTATCCTCAACACACAGGTAATTATTGCCTCCAGTACTAGCATAAATCCCTTAAGCAAGACAGGAAAATGCTAGCAGAATGTTTATTCAGCAGTTTAGAAACTTCTATTGAGAAGTTTTTAGAGTTAGAGCTTGTTGTGGTTTAATCTCAGGCAGCAACTAAGCACCACGCAGCCGCTCGCTCACTCCCCCCCACCCGGTGGGA
>NW_008794003.1:1055041-1067571 GCF_000699145.1 Aptenodytes forsteri
AAACTAAGAAGTCCTTGGCTAGTGTAAGCATTACCTAGCAACAACTAAAACATCGGTGTGTTATCAACTTTGTTCTCATCCTAAATCCAAAACACTGTACCAGCTACTAGAAAGGAAATTAACTCTATCCCTGCCGAAACCAGGACAGAGCTGGACTAACAGAACACCTGGCTTGGAAAGTCTGTCAGAAAAAGCAGATGGGATACACTGTGCCCTTCTATAACTTAAAACACTGTTTTCTAATAACAAATTTCAGACTCCCGACAGCATTATTACGCATTTTTCCCCCCATAGCTCCATTACCTTTGGCAAAAGCTTTTAAATGACAGTTTTTTAGAGGTTACGCTCATTACTATCATCTTTTCCTATGCTTTCCAAGATGCCTGCAATAAGGCAAGGGACAGCGTAAGGGGAAAAAAGTATAAACCACTGCATTTTTTTCTATTAGGAATTTTCTGGCCATTTTGAAACATCAAGTTTCCATACTGAATTCAATAAAAACAGCCTCAAGATCTGTAAATATTAAAATATAAAAAACATTATATCATTTCTGGGATTCCAAAGTTAACACTATTTACCACTTCACTTAAAAGTCACTGAACTCAGAGTTTTGAGAAATACTCTCTTCTACCTGTAAGTGAAGTTTCTCTAAGTATTAAGTTAGCACTTGTGCTGGTTTTGGCTGTGACAGAGTTAATTTTCTTCATAGTAGCAGATATGGGGCTGTGTTTTGGATTTGTGCTGGAAACAGTGTTGATAACACAGGGATGTTTTCGTTACTGCTGAGCAGTGCTTACACAGAGTCAAGGCCTTTTCTGCCTCTCACCCCACCCCACCAGCAAGTAGGCTGGGGGGGGCACAAGAAGCTCGGAGGGGACACAGCCGGGACAGCTGACCCCAACTGACCAAAGGGATATCCCACACCATATGACGTCATGCTCAGCATATAAAGCTGGAAGGAAGTTGGCAGGGGGGTCGTTGCTCAAGGACTGGCTGGGCATTGGTCGGTTGGTGGTGAGCAATTGTTTTCATTTGCATCACTTGTCTTTCTTGGGTTTTATTTCTCTCTCTTTGTTATTTTCCTTTTCATTACAATTTATTATCATTATCATTATTCTTATTTTATTTCAATTATTAAACTGTTTTTATCTCAACCCACAAGTTTTCTCACTTTTACCCTTCTAATTCTCTCCCCCCAACCTGCTGGGGGGGACTGAGTGAGCAACTGTGTGGTGCTTAGTTGTCGGCTGGGGTTAAACCACAGCAGCACTTTGAAAGTCTAAACTGTAGTAAAATTTCAGAGATAAAAGTCTCCAGAAGCCTTGATTTCTTCCTCTTCTCAAAACATTCTAATTTAAATTTATCTATTTATTGTCAGTCTGTTAGTCTGGACTTTTAAAATTCAGTTTAAAAAAACCTTAGAAGAAAACGCTTAAATATAGTGTTGCTGGGCTTTTACTTTTTTTAAATCTAATTTGATAGAATTTAAACAAACTAATTGCAAATTACCTTGAAAACTGGATTATTACTTCAAAATGAGTACTGTCTAATTTTTACATGTTAGAAATGTGACATTAATTGCCTCAGCTCAAGTAGTATATAATTTATACATAAAGAAAGAGGTCATAATGACACAAAAATGCTGAAAAGCTACTTGCTCCATAAACAGGTAATATATACTGTGGAAAATTAGACTTGCATTACCATTTTTGAAAGAGTTTGGCTGTTCTTGTAACTTGCAAGAATAAGACAACTGAAAATGGTTACAAGCCTCTATTGACATCAATGGAAGGTCCAAGTGAACTTCCCTGCGGAGACCAACCAGCTCACACATGTTGCTACAGTTCAGCTAAGCAACACATGCTGACTACAGAGAAGTTCAAGTCTGCAGTCTATTCAATACCTATTCTCACTGCCAATACCATGGGAGTCAGATTCCGTAAGAAGATCCATCATGCAGTGCCATTGGAGATAACTCATCACTATCACTCATCTTCGTGATAACATGCTTGTTTATACAATTAGCAGCAGAGAAGAGTTTTAAAGATGACCTTGCTAACTAAGAGTATTCTATAACTAAACCTGAAAAAATATTTCTCATCATACAAATATTAAAACCTGAAAGTCTGCCAGATTAATTTAAAGAATTTGGACGTTAGCAACATTTCACAGTGTCTGCTAACTTGAAAACTTTAACACAATTTTTTTAACAAGTATAAATATTTATACAGATGATCTGTATTTAGGATTTAAATTTTCAGCCACATATGAAACACTGCATATCATCTAGTTCTGGACACGGTTCAAGAAGGCAAATAAGAATAGATTCATCAGCTTTCAGAACAAATCAAAGTAATCCTAAATTTTAAACCAATAGGATTTAATCACTTGCATAAAAATAGTTTCAATAGTAACAATTTCCTTATTCAGGACCTATATATAAACTGAAAAAAACACAAATTATTATCAGCTTCCTTTTCAATTCTTTGTTTAAATTGGTATTTAGAAGGAAACATAGGAAGTTATATAAATTGACATTCTATCAATGAATAGAATATTTTATCTTCTAAAGTTAATCATGTCTCTTCCAGTTTGAGCTACATTTGAACAAAACAAGCACTTTTGAGAAAGTTTTCTTACTAAGAGCCAAATGATTTTGCTCCCTTTTTTGGAGAATATGTGGAATTCCAAATCAGAATTAAAAGCAGGATTATACATCCAGATATCATAATTTGCATTAGTGTTTTCTAAACTTAAATATCAATACCTACTGACCAAAGCATTAATGTAATAATGCACTGCGAGCAGATGGTAATTACCAACCTGTTTTCTCTTCAATGTTACTGACATCATTTCAAGTCAGACTGACTAAAATCATTATTTGGCAATGAGGTATTATACCATGAGGCATTTTAAGTGGTACTAGAAACAGTCCACTATACTTTACACCCAACATAAAAAAGACCGAGGAAGTCTTCTGCAGGTTAGGCTTGTTCCAGGAGAAGTATAATCAAATTTCCTGAAAAGAAATTATTTATTACACAGAAACTGTGACAAGATAAATTCATTTTTTAAAGAAAAATAACCACTGAAATTAAGACAGATAATATAACCATCACTTATGGTTATAATTATAATATAAGCATAACATTGTTATCATGGGATGAAGCCATTTCTGAACATATTGAATTCAACTTTATTAAGTTCCTTGGATCAATACACTTCATGTACGTAATATCCAAAATTCAAATACTGTCTGCTCCTCTGATAGAATTTCTCCCATGAAGATTGGGGAGCATCCTATATATGGATGATGCAGACTCAAACCAAACCAAACCAAACCTCAATTTTCAATTTTACAGCTATATTTAAAAAAAAAATTAACTTTTTTTGGTTGTTCAAGTGCAGCCCGTGAATTTTGGCAGATACATCTTCATTAGGTGTTGGGCACTGATAATTTAGTGCTCCATTTTAAGTAACTAGCCATTTTGTGTAAATGCCAAAGACAATCTAACCTAGCATCTCAATCTGCATAAATCTCAGCTTCTCAGAAGGAAAAGATTTAAAATGCTATGGCCCTTTCCCCAAAAGCTACAGAAACTGTATGACAAAATGAACTTTCCACATCTATAAAATGCAAAATCCAGTGAACTCTGAATATTTTTATTGATATACTGTCTTTTGCGTCAGGCTCTCAAATAGTTGAAATACTTGTCAGCTGGCACTAGCCTGTCAAGAAGCACATACATACACACACAAGCACACACACATACATATACACACATACACAGCATATATATAGCACATACACATGTGCATGCACACACACACACAGAGTAATTTGTGACATTTTCTGGGAAAAAAAAAGAATTGACTTGTCCATGGATTAACAAGACCCATGCAGCAGAAGAAATCAAACTTCTCAGCTTATTTTTGAGGATGCAGTTGCATGAGATAACTGAGGCAATCTAATAGCATACTACTACCAGAAGGGAAAATCCTCCCCACCCCTTCCTTTGCTCCTGCTCTGGAATTCATCTGACCCCTCAGTGAGCCAATTCAGCCCATTAAGCTAGCATAAAATTATTCACTTCTTTTGCTGGTTCAAACCTCTACTAGCTTAGCAACCCTTTCAGTACCAGCAAGTTAACAGATCAGCTCAATCTGCTTATTTCCTACCTTACACAGCTCCTGCTTTCAAATGTCTTTCTAAATACCACAATATTCTTTATTTTAATTTATGACATTATCACATGGAGATCAAGAAACCCTAACAGCCAAAATGTATTGGTCAAATAAGACACAAAATATCCAGTAAGGATGCCAACCAACTCTCCAGTAACAGAAAAAACAAAGTGCTGTATCATTGCTCTTAATTTCTCTTTTAATCCACATTGGCATGTAAACCTCCAATAAATCTATCATCCACCCTTCAGCCCATTCTGGCAGTCAAAATTCTCTCATTAGTGTGGTGATGGGACATGAGTTCCTGATAACAGTAGCTGCTCAGAAAAACTGCAAGCAATGGCAGGAGTTCTGCAGTCATGCACAAACTTGAAACATTAATTTAGTCTTCTGTTCATGTCATTGCAAAGTACATTTTATTAAGAAAAGACAGGAGCAAACTATTTTTGTCATCTGTGCTTTTGTCATTAGATGCCAGTATTACAGCAACAGGAAAAGTAAAAAGATGACAAGTATTGTTTTCCACCACCCATTTCATATTTCTTTCTTCTAATTTTAAGTGCCTGTAGCCAATATATACCAAGTACAGTAAGTCACCAAATGGGAGTTGGAAAGCTTAATCTGTCCCTTAACATAATAGTCTGACTCTTCCATCAGCAATTTTTCTGTGCTTTTCACTTACGCAGAATGGACTCCTCTCCAAACAATAAACTGGCCAAGAATACATTTAATCTCTTATCCTATGTAAAATGCTCACATTAACACAGATATACAATCACATAATGAGACCCATTCTCAGAATTAATATGAGAAGAAATGCATCCTTCTGTTTTAAATGCAACTATTTTTCTCATACACAAAATGTCTGGTGAGAGTTTTACTTGCTGTGTAATTTCAAGAACAAACAACAACAACAACAACAAAATCAGGAAAAAGTCTCACTTGTGAAATATGGTTGATTGAAGATTCCATGCGTCGAAGTTGGGATGCCTGGATATCCAACATTTGGAGAACATTGTTGGCCAAAGTGTTGATCAGATAGGCTACGCTTGCTAATGACTGGGTTGTGTAGGCTTTGGTTTCTTCCAGGGCTCGCTGCTTATCTGCTGACTAAAAGCAGAAATAAAAGGTTTATTTAGTAAAGTCTCTCACACAAAGATTCTTGGAATGAACTCCTTTTGCCTGTCTTTAAAGGACAAAGAATTATACAAGTCAAACTAATTTTACAACAAATTTACCATTTTTCCTCCTTTCCATTCATTCCACAAAAGATACTAACTTTGTATTTTAAGAGTTTCTATACTTTATAAAAGGAATTAAGCTAGCATATAACATGCTTATCTTTTCTTGAAATACTTAAAAGTACAACTTTTTATACTGTATTTCAGCAATAAACATTAAAAGAAGTCTGACTATTTAGTTCTTCTAAACTTTGTACTTCAATTAGATCTCATAACAGCCTGCAAGGATCTGCCAAATACCATATTCCTCATCTCTCCCCATTATTTAGACCTCATTAATGCCACAAATGGTCATTCACAGTGAATGAACTATAATTACTCCCTTAAAATAGTAGCTGAATAAAATGTGAGAGGAATCACTTTCAAAAAGAACAAGTCCGTGTTTTCTTTTTAAACGTTTTGTGCTTTTTCACATTGTCAGTATTTTCTTCTATGAAGAATTAGTATGATCCATTTTTCTAGTAGTAGAGCACCTAAAAATATTTAGGCTATTAAGCCAGAAGACATCCATTACAAGTTTAAAAACATACATACATTTCAAACAACATTAAAAATAATAAGCTAAGAGTCTAGTTGTCAGGGTTCTGTGTTTCTCCTTGAACAATAGTTAACATCACTAAGATCTAATTCAGTACAAAGATCACAGATTAGAGCACTGGTAAAACATACAATTAAGATGCTAAGAAACTTCCCAGTTTCCAAGGCTTTGGAATACACTGAATTTCACTTTTAGGTGATCTTTAGCCACCTCACAGGCTGATGGTGCTGTTTCTAAAGCAACAGTTGACAAATGTTCTCTACTCCCACCTGCCTTTATAATACTATATTTCATAATTTCCTTTCCTTTTTATATTATTCACAGAGGTAGGGTATCAAGATTCAAGAAATGTGCTTTTATTAGAGGGGGAATATAAAGTCATTCCGTATCTTTCAGCACAAGCTGAATCTACCATCTGTTTTATTATATGTACTTTGGGAAACACTAAAAGTAAGCATATCTCTATTTTAGGAAAATAATTCTTACAGCCCAAAATATTTCCTGAGACCTTGTAGTAAGATTCTTAAAAGAAGATTGCTAGCTTTCAAGGAAAAAAAAAAACAAAAACCAACCCCACCCCAAAAACAAACCACACATGTGGACTTCAATTAAACACTCACAGGAAAGATATTCAACACTTTTTCTTTCCTGGCAACCTCTCCTGTGTCCACAAACAACAATGGTAACTTGGTTGGCCTGTTAGCATTCCTTCTTCTTGCAGGCCACACTGGTACCACTTCCTAGTCTGCTTCTACAAAGGAGGATAGCAGCAGTTGCTGTTCAGCCATACAAGAGCTCCCACCATGGTGCAGGAGGGGAGGAATGCTGTAGAAGGTAAGCATTCTTGCCTGGCTGTTTCTTTCCCATGCAGCAGAAACAAAACCAGACCCAGCAGCAGAAGGAACTGAAAATTTTAGGAGACGGCTTCTCAGGGCACAGTATAATGATGTTCCCCAACAGAGCATGCTTGTAAAGGCTGCCTTATATCCAGCTACAAAGAAGTTAGATAAATGCTACTCCCAGACCCCATTTAAGAACTCATGACTTTTAGCCAGCTGGATAGCATGTCTTGTATATAAAAGAGCTCCAAACTCAGCTTAAGGACTCCCGAATGAAGGAATACAGACTTTGCCTCTACTCTCACACTGTTGGCTTATAAATGCACTCTTTCTTTCCCTCTCCCTACTCATAACCTCAGCTCAGTATGCAAATATCACTACAGCAGGCATACATACCACCAGACACTTTCACAGCTATTCAAACAATTTCTGAATGGCAATAATAAAAATGACCAGAAGCTTGTCAGTTTTGCTCTGCAGCTGCTGACAAAGTCTATTTATAGAAGCAGAAACTGCTGATTTACATTAGCACACTGTACATCCAGAATAGCTGAGTAGAAGCCAACAAACACAGTATTTTTTCATTAATAGCCAAAGCGTTTGAGAACAAAAGGAAAAAAATCTATCATTTCAGAAATTATGAGCCTCTGCTATGGTTTTACTGCTTAAAGCAGCACAAATATGAATACGTGTTCAGAGCTAGTCCTTCCACTGATGTAACCTAATAGCTAAATTCAAGTCACCCCCATTCACACCAGTTCAAACCAACAAGGAACTGGCTTCTCAATGTTCAAACACATTAAAAATTTCATAAAACAACAATCCTATAAACACATTTGGAACTGTTATTAGCACAAGAACCCTTTTGATTGAGAGGTCTAGTTTGTGTATTTGGCTGATAACCTGAACAACTATGATTTGCTCTGCATGCCTTTATACAGAGCCCAAAATTTTCTGAAACAAACTGTACTCATGCTTGGCACAGCAAAATTAAAGTTTGAACTTTCTCCCTGTATACTGAAAGATGCAGAATGTGTTGAATTTTCAAATTAAAATTACTATTTGAACCTACTATTGTCAAGCCATTCCACAGCAACAACAACAATTAATTAATGAGAGCATTTTAAAACAATCAAGTTTACCCTAAAAACTTTCAAAACTTGGGTCTCACACAACGACTAGGAAAAACAGTCTGGAATACTTCCAGCAAATCTAAAGTTCCCCTGTGGAGATGTAACAACAAATGTCAGTTAAAATTTAACTTGAAATGGTAAGTTGTGTTTAGCACGTAATCTAACTTTTAATTTGGAAAGTAGATTTCCAGAGATGGTATCTTATCATAGGTTCCTATGTAACAAGCTACACATGTATATTCCCAATGGACATCAAATTATATTGCTTACAACTGCTGCCATGCTCGAACCTAGCAATGGATTTAGACAACTAAATGGTACACTGATAACTATCCAAGTATGTAACTATGTAACTAGAAGGATTTCTGCAAATAAGATCATGATTTCAAGTTATCAGGAAACCAAATTCAAATATAACCCTCATCAGACGAAGATCTGATACTCTGATCTTCAGAACACCAAAATACCAGCCAATATGCTTCATACCTGACTGTAAGGCAAGCAAAAAGTTTATAGCAAGTGGATATAGCAATACCCACACCTACCAAAATTCTCTAGAGAAAGATAAAAATACTAATTTGGCCCTAATCAAACTGATTCTCTACAGTAGTTTCAGTAACCTATGGAATACTGTTTCTATGTAGAATATTGAAAACAAGAGAAACATATTCTGCTACGTTCATTATAACACAATGAAGACTCGTTACCATGAAACTTAAGGATATTAACCAGAGTCCTTGAAGCCCTTCAGTTCTCAGAAATGTTGCAGTCAGCATGATCAAGAACTGGTAGCAAGTACGTTTTCAGTGCCCTGACCTAAATTACATGCTATGAAACAGACCATTGAGTATCTCTCCATTTTAAAGTTTTTAAGTATCTTTAATCTAGCACTCACGCACATAAAATTCTGCATGCCTATGAAAAAAATGGACATCATAACATCTACACACACACCACTCTTAGGGAAGCAATGCTTCCAACTGTTTCAGCTTGATCTGTACTTTTTTAAATGGATGTTAAATTTAAGAAATCAAAGTCATTGTTTGACAAATAAGTCTTCTACAACACTGCCAATATAGGCAGCCTCTCATTCCTATTCCTAACACATCCATTCAGTTGTGACAGTACTGTATTTGTAGGGCTGCATGGTGAATTGAGTACCTAATCTAGTTTACAAATAACCTAAGAAACAAATGGTTATTTTAAACTCCAATCAATTCCATTATCTTCCCTGTCATGCAAACTTGCAAACACTTGCACTAGCAAAATTAAGTAGAGGCCACAAAGGAAAAGCAAATCATGTTTGCTGAATTATGGTTTGAGCAACTAATCATATTATGGAGACACAGGTTCTAGTTTCATCAGCAGTACCTGTGGAAGTATAGGTCCCCAACAAAAACGGCACATTCCCTTTGCTGTAGTGAATTAGACCAGGAGGCGAGTCGCAAATGAAAATTACCTGATCCATAAACCAAATTATGAGTTTTCCCTCATCCAAACCACTGCATAGCCACAGAAATACAAGGAAGCACACAATCAAGAATAAGGAGGGAAGAACTATCCAGAGTTGCTCTGCTTGCTAGAGAAAAGGAACAAGTACTGGAAAGTAGACATCACTGCAGTTTTGCCAGCCCTCCACTACCTACAATTTTTTTTTCACAAGACCTGTGCACAGTGTCTCATTTATTTCCCTTAATATTTTTCCATTAACTGTGTTAAGAATGCTGCTGTGTATCCACCTCTTAAACTTCCAGCTTCGACTTTTCAAACAATGTTAAGAAGATACTTGAGCATCAGAGCTGTATCATCTTTACAGCCTTAGAAAGATAAAATGTTTGGATCATTGATGTCTTCTGTGCCCACATTATCCAATTTACATACAGCAGCTTAGCATCTATTCAGTTTATCATTTTTCTCCACACAATGCACACATCAGGTGGTCCACACTGAGTCACAAAGCAGCATCCTTTTCTCCTGCTCTCAGCAGTAAGTGAGAGTACCATTTTAACTCACCACATAGAGCTCATCTGATGCTCCTGCAAGCCACATATGGGGCCAGGACAGTATCAGCTACTATTGGGAGAGGCTGCCTCTGCTGCAGCAGGAAATGGTACCCCGTGCACCTAGACAGAGCTGCAGCCAGTGCTCTGCCCAGCTCTCCCCTGGAGAATGTTTTCCGTTTGTAGGAAGCACGCAATATAAAAAAAAATACAAAGAAGAAAAAATTGTATTGAATAGAGTGTGTGGGGCAGATGACAGAATAAAACATGCAGGAAGGTATGCAAAATGCCAAAATAATTTGGCTATATGAACGGTAAAAGGAAATCTTATATGCATATGGAGCACAAAAAGCAGGGCTAGAAAGGAACCGAGAATTTAATGCATTCTCCCATCCCAAAGTGAGATCAGCCAGAACATAGTGATAAAGCCTGTTATGCCACTGTTAAGAACTTGAACAATTTTGTACAAAAAGACAGCTATTAATACAGAAAGAAATACTATAAGGAAACAAATGATGGAGGCAACATGAGCACTATAGTAAGATTTACAGAATATCAACCCAACTAGATGAAAGAAGAAATGCTACCAAGAGAAAAATTAGAAGAAAAGACTTCAAAGACAGCAACATGTTAAAAAAGAAAAATACAGCTCTTAGTAATTGGAAAGAGCTAATTAAGAGACGTCTGAAAGTGGTGCATCAGAGGAAGCCCTAAAAGCTGCTGGCAGTTTAGTTGGTTATTGTATCTAGGTTTCTCTCCTGCTCTAGTTCTAAAAAAAATTTATTATTTAACCACTAGTCATCACCAACCTGGAAGTTCAAAGTTTTCAGCTGGGCTAACAAAACTTATACAACAAATTCTATTAGATGAGCCAAAAAGTCTGGACCTATGAGTTGATAAAGAAATTGTGTTTCTTATTACAGAAGATTAACACAAGTTGTTGCTTTTAATATCAATATGACAAAAAAACCCAAAAAATTATTCCAAGATTAATACTTAGTATTGAATTGGGGGGGGGGGGGAAGAAGAGAACTTTTCATTCCTGAGCCTACTATCACTCACAACTAGACTAAACCGAAAAATCTCTTAGAAAAAAGAGTTCTGAATGGAAAAATCTCAATTCCTACTCAAATCAACTCTTCAGCATACAATGCATTTACGCAGTAATATTTAGGTGTCAAAGTGGAAGCCGAGGTTAAACAGTTTGACATCAGACTAACTACACTGAAAGGTGTGTCCAGAATCCAATAATCACTTCCCCAACATATACATATCTTGCTATTGTTCAAAACAGTACTGTTTAGTGAAACAAAACTAGTATTTAATATATGTGACAAAAAAGTAACAGTGAAATTTTAAGAATGAGACAGAAGATTAATTTCATTTAATCAATATAACACAGTTGTTTCTTTTGATTACTGTTAATACAAACCCAAGTGGGCATTTGTCTAAAACCAGCAAGCAAAACCCCTCAGGTTTCTTTTGAGGTTGCATCAGCTTCAGGAAGCCTCAAGAACAAAAGCTGCATGCCACAGAGTTCAACAAGCTTGCGTTATTCAGTACGAAATGTGCCCAACTGTGATACTGACAAAGCACACTTCAGTTTTCCTTTGAAAAATAGAAGATTGAGCTCTTATATCATCCTTTCCATTTTATTTGTTGCTGAATTCCTTGAAGTTACTGAAAGCATCATACATAATTAAGTATTTCACACACATTTATTCAACTGCACAGATGGTATTTGCTTAGCCCATCCAAGTGCTTTCTGAGGTCCTTTCGTAAGCTAGAAAAAATGATTGTGAAGAAAACTGAGCATCATTATCCAATAATTATGCCAAAATCATGCCAAAAAGTTACATAACTGCCAGTGAAAAATACAATAGCTTTCTGTTTTAACAAACTACCTCATTAATTGCTTACTTGCTAAAGAATATCCCTTACTCCTTCTTCACTATCAGAACCACTCATTCCCAGCATGAAAAACATGTACCATACAATTTGCTAAGTAGTTGGTCTATAATATGCAGGTGAAACAAGCATGAAAAAGCAGAAGCAATCACTGACATGTGAGAACAGAAGGAAATGAGATCTCCCAGAGCTCCTGGAAAAATAAATGCCATAGAACTACCAGAAAACCTCAAAATTTCCCTTTCAGATTTGCAGGAGGATCCATGTATTCTATTACCACATTGAACACAGGGGGAAACCCAGTCTACCTGTTCTTTAGTATAACCAGAGCTCCAAAGTACTTGGAGTTGGTGGTAGATTTTTTTGTTCTCTGTCAATTGTAATATTATAATCTCTAAACTATTCATCTCTACACATAAACATTTTTCTCTACATAATTGCTTATTTGTGTAATTGCTTATTGTGTAATTTGGTGAATGGAGTTCAATCCAGTTGGCGGCCGGTCACGAGCGGTGTTCCCCAGGGCTCAGTACTGGGGCCGGTCTTGTTTAATATCTTTATTGATGATCTGGATGAGGGGATTGAGTGCACCCTCAGTAAGTTTGCAGATGACACCAAGCTGGGCGGGAGTGTTGATCTGCTCGAGGGTAGGAAGGCTCTGCAGAGGGACCTGAACAGGCTGGATC
>NW_008794003.1:1069123-1091452 GCF_000699145.1 Aptenodytes forsteri
ATGGTGGTGTTGGGTTAACGGTTGGACTCGATGATCTTAGAGGTCCTTTCCAACCTCAATGATTCTATGATTCTATGATAATTATTGCTGTTACCAATTTTAGGAAGAGCGAGGGCTAGCTTAATCGCCTCATGACCCTACTCAAATGTATACACATTTATTTTAAAATTAAGGAGAGTTGGTAGTCATCTTGCCCATTTACATGTACTCTACACCCTAAACATTATGAATTAATCAAATGTTAAGAAACATAAGCAAACAACATTTCAGATACAAATGGGAAACACTTCTTCACACACAGCCTTCCACAAACCCACTGATAATTTCTCTGACAACTTTCTATTATTCTGTATTCAAAAGAATACACAAACAGCAAGATACACTGAGACCACGTAACAGGGAAAGCAACAAGATTAATGGGACTGGTAATTTCGCATACAACTTAGTAGAAATGGTAGCTCTAGATTTTGGAGATAGAATGTTTTTACTTCATAGTAGTCTTAACATGACCTTATCCGGGCAGCTAACTATAATTAAAGTAACCTGCTTGACAACTCTTTGTCCCACCAGTGAAGAATGGAGCGTGACTCCTTTTTTTATTAGTGAACTACTGTCAGATGTGACAATACACAATGCAAAAATCAGCACTACAATGAAACTTGAGTTGTGGGTGGACCATCCAGGCACAGACAGAGATTACAGGCACCTAAACCATCCCACCTTGTAAACATCTGTCAAACTGAAAAGTACATTTCTTCACAATTACATCCAAAGTCTCTACTCAACACCTAAATGAAAGCATTTAACTTGCTGTTCACACAAAGGGCTTTTAAAATTTAAACACCTTTAAATGTGAAGTTACTGAAGCAAACTCTTCTGAATACAACTCAAAAGAAATGGGATTAGGACTACTGTCATAGTACTGTGAATTCTGTATATTCTAAATCTAATCAAACACATCACCTTTTGAGCTGAGATCACACAGTAATCTAAGCACAGGAATCAACAAAGCTGTTTAAGGAACTTTGGCATTTAGGCCAAACATAATCCTTACAGAAGATATCAGTTTTAGAATTAAGAATGCATAAAAACTATCATTAGATTTTATAATTCAAACAACATTCAAAGAGCAAGCAATAAATGCAATATTTAAAAGAGAAAAGCCATGTCCAAATGCAAGGTTAATTGCATTCATCATATTCCACTGATATGAATATAAATAAGGTTATTTCCATTTTTATAATTAAATTATGATGATAGTTTAGGTTAATTTATCTGCATACTAAGAACAAGCATGTTAGCTGAGGAATATACTCTTAGTATTCATACTTTTGTAAAGTCTTTGACATGAAGTTGTTCTGGTTTTCATATTACTAAAAAACTGTAATGATGCACTAAATGTCACTAGAATTTCTTGATCGTAAGTGTGACTTCCTAATTTTTAAGCCAGCTGAAACTCAGCATCAAAAATGCGCTGCAGTCAATATCAGGTCATTCGCATTAAGTTGAAGTCTTTTGTTTTCGCTGCAGTTGATTCATTTGATATTTTCATTTCTGTGCTGAGCCTCAAAATGTAGGTTTGATTAACAGCTAGGAAAGCTACCTTTCAAAGAAATATACACGTAGCCTAACCTACTAAATGGAAAAGCAACTTTTTAAAATACATACTGCATTCAAGGCTACTAGTGAGGGCAAAACTAACTCACTGGTTTGAAATCTATGACAAGAATATCAGTCTACTGCACCCAAAAGAAAAAGATAACACATGATAGCTGTGGACAAGCACAGCTTCCCTGACATCTAATCACTTGCACCACTGTTTTCATGCTGACAGCATCATTGCAACAGATCTGTCATCTGTTTCCCTTAACCGTCACCAGGATCAAACTTAGTATTTATTTCCATACATTCACAAGCACAGATGACCAGTTTTCACATGCAAATGTCCTGCTCTCCAAAACTGGCAAGTTCCTATTCTTTGAAAGTAGAGCCAAAGTCCTGTTTATGCAAAAAAAACAGGGCATGCTGCATTCATATAAACCTACTAGACAAGGTTATGATAAAGTTTGTTCAATACATAAATAATATAGTTTAAAATGATAGATCACAAGAAACTGAACAGCATGATAGCATCCAAACGTATTTGCATCTGAAATGTAGTTAACATGTAGTTATATTAATAGTTATTCATCACTGCTTTACAGCATCAGATGTAGCTCTTGCTTGAGAAGCAAGCAGCAGTGAGAGAAACCTATTCCCCATGTGCACTTAAGACTCACTGCTCATTCTGTTAATCAATGCAGGCTTCATCTTACTCTGTTAGCTCTTCTGCAATAACACAGCCAAGTGAAGTCATTTTCTAGTTCATACAACAACACAATTATTATTAGAGTTCCAAATACAAGGCCAATTTTGGCTTTAATACCAGTACAAAATCAACATATTTGTGGCCATAAGAGACTACGCCAATACAAATCTGCCGAACGAAGAACCTCAGAAACAGCAAAGATCTGCAGGCTTAACTCTACTATCTCATGTATCTGCTGTTGTACAATTCTTCATTCACCAAGGACACTTTAGTGTGCAGAGTTTTCACTGAGTGTAAAGTAAAAATCATTGATTAATTCAATTCAACTCAAATTTGACTTTACAGCTACTTGATAAAAATAAAACAAGTCACTAGCATTTGCAAAAGTTATTTTTCAGATGCAAAGTGGCCTTCAGAAGTTAGAACAAACTACAATCATACAGTAATTACAATCTGCTGTACAAAAAATGTTATTTGCACCAATTGTTTTCTCCTTAGCAATATCAGATGAACAGATTTTATCTCTCTCTCTCAAGAAATCTGACAAAATCTACCATTTCTAAGAAAGGATATCTATTTCAGCTTCCCAAAACATTATCCAGTCACAGGGGTTTATGTAACATCTGAGTTATTTCCCAACTTTGCCAGTTTCTTCATTCCACTATAAATTCTCAATTCAATTTATTACATAGCAATGACTGAGGCCAACTAACAGCTTTAATTTAGAATCACAGGCAGAGTTATCTGTGGCAGCAGAAGCAGGTTCTCCTTCCAAGTGTCCACTCCCAGACATTACAATCTCATAGCAAGAAAAGCTAAGTAGGACGCGCAGCCATGTCATCCACCATCACTGCTTATAGCCTAATGTACTAATGTAATTAGTCAGATGGCAGGACAGCTTGTAATTGCCAGAGTGTAATTGCAGCATATAAGGGGAAGATATACACCCTATTCAGCCAATAGCTCCCAAAAGAGAGGCAGGCAAATGTGGAGATGACACCCGCATCAGTTATCACAGCTACACCAGGCTGCCATTGAGCTGTATTGCGGAGTCCCATTTCACTAGGCACTGTAAAAAGGAGTAAGGTAGTCCAAGGAACACAAGCTGCTGGAAAGCCTTTGCTTGTCTGTCCACAACAAATACAATCCTGTTATCCTCAGAACTCTTCCCACATTGTGAAGCCAACTAACATAAGTCTTTCAATTGCCATGCACTGTCCGTACTTCCTCACATGAGCACACCCCAAAATTTTAGCATTCTAGAAGTTATTATATTTTAAATTAGCTACCTTTGATAACTATGGCTAAAAAAAGCTTTAAGAAAAATAAAGTGGCATACCTACCAGGTCACAGGAGTATGCCATTTCAAAGATAGTAGACAGAGGAGAGGGCTTAAACTAACTGGGGACAGGAATTTGCATAATCACTCTTCCATTTCTAGGAAATAACCACACTTGGATTACACATATCACTTCACAGTGATCAGTTATCTCTAAATTTGAAATTATTCTTACTTGGCACTTTTTAAAGCTGCTGCTGATTCAGACATATCAAAAGGAACAAACTGTCTTCAGATACATGCCCACAATCTGACAGAACAAAAAAAAAAAAATTTATTTTGTATAAAAAAGTAGAGATCAAAATAAGAAACCTTCACACAACAGTTGCAACGTCCAATACTCTTCTAGGAGACAACAGAACCATTGGCAGCATACTATAAGTCCAAAACGTAGAGATTTATGCTCAAATTAGCAGAGCCTGGGAGAGCTGCAGTGGCAGTTGATCAGCTCTAAAGCACAGAACTTAAAAATCAGAAGAGGCTTCACTGCATTTCTCCATGAAAGGTTCCCCAATCTCTCCTGCTTTCTTTTTTTGCTTTTAAACAAACAAACAGGACAGCCTTCCTTGCCTGTTGCAGAACCATCTAAAGGCCAAAGTCTCAGTCTCCTCCAATGCTATATCACCACACATGCCAGAGTCCTGTCACCCAAAATGCACATTTGCACCCCATTACATGACCAGACACAAATATACTCTTGTCTGACTCCGAAAAATCACAACAGTCCACACAACTAACAGGACTTTGGCCTTGCCCTCATTGGAAGATCTTGCTTGAAATAGAGCAGAAGCAAGCAGATGACAGGTCAATTTGTTCTTGATATCCATGTTCAGCCTGCTGAAAGCTGACCTCTGTTGTACTACCCATCTGCTGAAGGTGGTGGTAACACTCAATGATACCCAGCCATAACTGAACCAAGGATGAAGTCTTAACTAAACAAACTATCACAATCAACAAAAAGTGAAAGAAAGTCAATAAAAGTTCACTCTGAAAACTGCTAAGCAAAACCAGCACCTTCTTATTCAATAGATTTGTTCCCTATGTGCCCTGAGAGGTGTATCTGCTCACTTTTCTGGCAAAGAATGTTTTTACAACCTTTTGCTCCCGTTACCATAGCACTGGACAAAACACAATATTGGCAGAGAGAGAATGGGATTCTAGCCTCTTATGCAGACTGTTAGCCAAACTCTAGATCTCTGTTCTGCACTCCTTGAGTAACTAGTGAACATGTCATAAATATAAAAGTCATGTCCTCAAGAGAGGAGTCCCAGCCTAATTCCCTAGGGTAGACTGCTAGAAACAAGAGTTTTTCAGGAGCTTATCAATTTTGTTCATGTTTGTAATAGAGTTGTCAACACACAAAAAACCAGAAGGTTGCAGGAGGCTTTTCATTTTAACTAGACTCAAACTTTGCTATGCTGCTACAATTTAAGAATCTCAGAAAATAAGCAGAAAAAAACCCCTTTTCTGCAGGCACTGTAATTAGTAGTTATTTTCTTTTTCCCAGTTTAACTAGCACTTTTGGTCCATTTACTTCAAAATTAGAAGTAAACCTTCTGTCAATTGCTATGTAGCTCAAGAACAGCAAGAAAAGTCACTATATTCAACCTGCAGCATATAACTTAACACCACAGCATCAAGTTTTCTGTAATTATTTCCAGTGAGATCTGTATTTTACACGCACATTTTCCCAAGCCCAGGTCCCATGACCTACTTTCACACTAATTGCAGTGCTTCTTGCCCAGAAAGAGACTGTTCTATGCCAGCAGTAACTCAATTTTTTAAAGCAATATAAGGACATTTTACATGCATAAAAGGATGTACATTTAATCTCCCATATTAACTACACTGCAACTGTAATGCAGTCATCTCCACACAATTTAAATACTATTTCTTTCTGCAAATTAGCCAATTACTTATTTTAAGAATTAACAACTATCACACTGAGGTATAAAAAACAATATGCTTGATAAACAAACCCAACTTGGGCAAAGTTTTTCTCTGCATACAGTAATTCTTACATTCCCCAGACTGGAAAACACTATGATTGTATTGCAGGTCACAGAGCCATTTCAGAATTTCTCTCTAGCAATATGGAGAGTTTTCCATCTGCTAAAGAAAAGCCAGAACTTGAAACACATAATCTACCAGCAGTAAGGGTCTTCTTGCTTAGCTACAAAGGACCGTGGATCAGAACATCAAGTCAGGATGAGCCTGAAGAGATTATATTTTTCTGAAAATTCCTTCAGAACAGTATCAAGAATTTCATACAGTGAATGTTTAAGACTGCTGCCTTAAAGCAAAGCATTGGCATTACCTGATAGCCAAAATAATGGAACTGGACACCTCAGCAGTTGTTCTATGAATTCTACATGGTTGTTTTTACTCAATCACCCAAAGAAAGTAGATTATGTACCAAATACCTTCTTTGAATCAAAAGCATCGGAGGTTAATAAACTTAAATGAACATGACTAACCCCATGCGAATGACAGCAATACCAAACAAGAGTTTCTATTTCTAAAAAGTTTAAGTTCCTTTGTTCTATGTTTAAATGTCAGTTGAAGACGGCACTGAATTATAACTTGTGTGAATGCCACACAGAACTACATGCTAAGACTCTTCGAAAAACATATATCCCAGTCAACATCCAGAAGCAAATCTCTGCGCAGGACCTTGAGTAGGCAGCAGCCAAGGACATAGTTCTATCAGCATACCTTGCAAAGAATCAGACAATCAAGTTATTTGGGATCCAACACAAGAGAGAGCTCTGTAAACTTGACAGCAATTATAAAATGAAAGATAAGCAGCATGTACAATGGCACAAGCAGTTCTACCAAGTCTGTCCCAAAAAAGTTGGTTATCATAAAAGCTGAAAGGGTGCTTCAGAAAAGGACAGATGAATGAATCAGACAAGGCCTCTGAAAGTAGTATAGAGCATCTGCAATGCCCAAAAATTAACAGCTGTCCATCTTTGCACATGTATTAATCATGTTCCATACCTCAGCTTCCACTAAAGAACATTTTTTACCACAAAAGCACTTGCAGGGACTATTTTAATATTATTTCCTCAAAACATGCACACATTTTTTCTTTTCTCTGTTTGTCTAATGTGAGCCAGTTTTCCACCAGGCCCTTTTAGATTTGTTCAGATACTGATTTCTGCACGTACTGGTGCTGTTCTGCCCAAGATCTGTATAAATATCCCTTAGTCACTCCTATGTCAACCAGGACACATTTTTTTAAAGCTATGGAACACCATTTTTTTCCCCTCCAATCAATATTTATAGAGCGGGAAGAATTCATATTGGACAGACAGGACACCATCTGTCACAGACATCTTGGCAGAAGCTAAAAACGTACTGCTATTTTTCCCCTACAACAGCCAGATCAAAAGTACCCCAATAAAAAATAAACTCAGAACTTTCGTGAAGTAAATCAATCCATTATTACCCTCACCTAACAAAATTCCTACTAATGAACTCTTTCAGATGCAATAGTCTTAAAAGTCAATTTTTACATACAATTTTCAAAGAAAAGTCATATACAGACTACGGCTGTCTCAAATAGGGAAAGCAATTTTTTCCTGCTATACAATCGAAATTAGGTCACGAATATTTCAGTAAAAGAGTAACTTTAATCCCGCAGTTAAGAATTATTATGCTGTTCCCCATATAGGCCAAATTTCATCATATCCAACTACAGCAGCAATACTACATAGTTTTACGCATTCTGGTAACTCTCACAATGGCAAGAGCTCTCAGCTAAAAAATAATCACGAAGGATGCAAGTATTGCGTGCAGTCTTGAAGCCAGCCTACTCAAACTGCACCAACAGCACGCCTGCAACTTACAAGCATACCTATAAGCACTACATTGTAATGTAATGACTACTCAGGTCATTATGCTTAGACAGCATGACAGTGTTACGCTGAAGTCACAGAAATGAAAGATTATAGGATAAAAATAGAAAGTGACACTGCAAACTTGTGAAAGAACACAAGATTCCTCTCACAGCAGTTCTGTGCTGCATTACGGGATATGAAGAATCCCCACCTTTGTGTTTACATTCACCATAATTATGACACGGAATGAGAGTCTCAAACTTTGCTTATTCACCCAATTTCAACAACATTCTTGTTCTGACAATTCTGAGCTCTTCGTAGCCACAAGACTAGAAACATTAGAGAGATGTAACAGCAAAATAAGAGCATTTCAAATGCTGAATGCCTTTTCTATGTCACAAAAGGTTCTCTTGCCTCGCATTTTTTCATTTTTATGTGAATTCATTTTTTTCAAGTTTTCCTAACATTGTTACAACTGTATATTCAGAAAGTTCTACTACCATCAAGAAAAAAGGGCTTTTCTCTATACCCTAATGAATTAAAGTGCTGCACAAATGACCTTTTCATTTGACAAGATGTGTTCAAATAATATCACCTCTCTACCTATCTAGCTATGGCAATAAATAAAACTATCCTGGAAAGGGAAGAAGAGTTTCACAATATGAGTGATAGAGAGGCTTTAAGACAGAGAGGCACAGAGAAAGCAGGAATTTTCAAGCTGCTTTTTAGACAAGCAATTCTCTCCTTCATTTTGCAGAATGTCCCACCAACTGCATAACCTCTAATTCTCCACCTTCCTAGACACAGGCAATCGGCTTTTTTGTAACACTCACCATCTTCCAGTCATCTTACTCAACAGCTTGTCCCTAAAACACAGGAAATACCACCCTCTTTCCTCCCTACATTCAGCAGAAGAAACGTATGCGAACAATTCTTGAAGGACTGTGTTCGAACACAACCTTAAGTGCATATGAAATCCAGACCGAAATGTCCTTGGAAAAAAGCTCCTTCCACCCTGTTTGTAAAAAAAGCAGTACTTACCCTGATTTGTAAAGTATGAGATCTAGAGATGAAAAGCACCACATATGAGCTGTGTTACTTAAAACCAAAAGAATTAGGTAGAAGAAGCTGACTGGTCAAGTTGTGATTTGGTTTGTGCAGAGGCATGTAATGAAAAGAATGGCATCTATTTGTTTAGCCAAAAAAAAAAAAAAAAAGAAGAAAAAAAGAATGCAGTTTGACAAACTAACACAATACATACAAAACAAAAAAACCCTGAATAATCCTTGCATTTCAATCTCCACAGCTTAACAACTCCATCTCCAACAGAACCTAAACAACAAATACCATTTTCAGAACTTTGGCCTTTCAGAGCTGCCCTGAGAGTTTCATTGAATATAGCATTTACCATGGGGTGATGCCAAGAGGCCTGAAAACTAAGGTCAAACCAGTTCAAAAAATACCACAGGAAGACTATAATTTATCTCTGGTAAAAAAAAGAAAAAAAAAAAAAATTTTTGGTCCCCTTTATCAGAAGGGGAATTGAAGTTGTACCTGTATAGTAACTCTGCAGTAGACCCCCAAACCAAACTTAAGATCTAAAATTGGTGCTTTATCTCCAGAACACCTTTCTTCCTCAAATGATAAAACACATCACACTGCTTACGGAAAAAGACAGGTCCACAGAAACTCCTACTGTTGCCAGTATCATTATACAGCCTCAAGGGTGGCACAGAAAATGGAAGAAAATGCTGCTTGGTTTTAGGGTTTGGTTTGGGTTTTTTTGTGTATAATTCATTTAAAACTAAAAAGAAAGACTTCCCTTAAGTATGTTTTTCATTTTTAAGATATCACACAGAAAAACGGATTGAGATTATACACTGAATATTAAGAAGTTGAGCATGCTGCTTATAAAAGAAGCTAAATTTAGTAAAATACAATACTTTGAATCTTCAGCAGGGGCAAAGAAATCTCTCATTCTTCTCTGGATCCTTAACACAAAATACAACTAAAAAAAAAGGTAAGAAAATTTCATGGAAGGTGAAATACAAGGAAAATATTAACCTTTGTTCATCATAAGAAAATAAGCAAAGGCAAAATCCCCTTCTCTTTGTAGTACTTTTAAGCACAGCCTTTCCAGAGGACAAGTTGATTACTGGCACTGTATTCCCCACATGTTCATTTAATGAATTTTTTTATATATATATATATGTATAAATGGTTAAATAATTTATACCTCAGCATTAATTATCCATCTGTTGATCAAGTGAGACAATTCATAGGAGCCTGTTTTACATAATACATAAAATTTATAAACCTTACTTAAATGAGGGGTCTTAATATGCTACAAATGTTCACAACAGGCATTACAGTGAATTTTTTTGTTTTCAAGGACCTCTGCAGTTGGTATATATTATTATAACTTGCTCCAGTCATCAAAACTGGATTCGCCCTATTGTATTTGTGTTATATATCAGATTATTGACTAAAATAAATGTAAAGACTGCGTATGCATTTTAAAAAAATCTAAAATTTAAGTTTTAAGCAGATCACAACATGGTAATGATTTACAATAGTTCTATTAACTCGTCCCATCAAGTGGTTACAGAAGCGTCCTCAATTTGGAGATGGTTTAAATTAACTATTATCACCACCAGACAACTATAACAAAGATTCAGAGACTGCAGATAACTTTTTACCTTCTATTATCCAAACTGATTGATTTATAAAGATGCACATATAGTCAGAAAGAATTTCTTCTTTCCTTAGGAAAGGACTGCTCTTATGACAATGCATTGAGACCTTGACAAAAAAGGCTGCAAAACCAACATCCTCACTAGTTTATGCTGACTACACGCTACTCTCTCATTCAGGGTTTGCTCCTCAGAGCTTTTGCATACTCAATCATTCTGCCCCTTCTGAGAGAGTCACTCCATGGGCATCATTTCCCTAAGGACATGAAGACAAACAGGCCTAAATCTTTGAAGATAATTTCTGAGATCACCAACTGCTGGATAAAGTGAGAAAACTGAGAAGTATATCAGAAAACACTGCACGCTGATTTATCGTAACTAACAAATAAATGTAACGTCACAGTTTTATGCTTCTCTAGAACTCCACTCACTCCCAGTTCTCTAGTTATCAGCCATGGTAGGAAAACCCAACTAATTTCACCAGCACCATTTCAGCACTCACATATATACTCCACCACATTATAACCTTTAGTCCTCTTTCCCACAAAGGAAATTTATCTAGATCCTACTTAATTGACATGAGCAATTTGACACATTAATTCCCTCTCCTTAGAAAGCCAAACCAACACCAATTTGTGCAGTAAGCATTTCAAAGGATACAGGATCTATGGTATTCAGGATACAGAAAATATGATATTAAATAGAAGCAATACCCCCAATAATCCAGTGAAATGGATTACAGTGGACAATACAAAACACTTCATATAAAGGGCACAACACTCCATCATGGACAAATTCAGAACAAATGCAAGGCAAAAACATACAAAAGAATAATGAGAACATAAGCAGTTTTATTTAAAATGTTTAGCTTTTTTTAGAACACCATTAAATCCTGAGTTTTAACTCACAGCAATAATTCCACAGATTATGTTAAGTAGCATTGCCTATCAAACTAACTTTCATATCCATGTACTTTACCCAAGAAAAGTGGAAAACCAGTGTACATAGTTCATACTCTTCACAACTTCATTTACATATTCTTATAATTTATTATTTCTCTGTCAAAAATAACAGCCCCTTTTTCAAGGTTCTGCTTATATGGGCATTTTTCAATCTCTCTGATGCCTGTCATCCACCTCAGCCTCCTATTTTGCTGTTAGCAGTGTGGGGGATAAGAGGTTGGCTTTTGTTTTTACTATTTGTCCTTTTGAATATATTTATAAATAGTGAAACTTAACTGTAAACTTTCCATAATGACATGGTATCTTTAGTATTCTATAAGAGTTTTTTTTCCTCCTTTTGACTAAATACTTTGTGTGTCCCCACACACACTCTCCAGACAGATAAATGTATGTTAACTGATTCAAGATAGCCATTTAATTTGGGACATTTAACATATTTACATTCCCCACAAGTTGCAGCAGACCTGTGTTTTTTACCCAATAAAAAAAGCAGGTAGACAACAAACTTTTGCACTCTGCAGCAAACATTCTGCCTCACTTATAAAGCTATAGATAAGCTCCGCTTCTCATGCCAACTTACAAACTTACCACCTAGTTAAAAAATTAGAGTGAGTTACAAACTTCACAATATCCAACACCTCTCAAACTTAGTTTAAAAGGATACTCTTTGAAATGATTTTGAGAATTTGCACTGTATATTCAGTAAACATATACTATTTAATCAATATTATTAAAGCAAATCAAGACAAATTAGTGTGCTTTGAATTCATACTAGACTACTCAGTAGTAAATGGCTTTATATATTTTGTTTGTTAAACAGACTAAAATTTTCTCTTTGAAAAGAGTTCAGACTCAAAAATACTATTTCAGCTATGTTTATATACCCGTCTGCTAAGAACAGCAGTACCAAGAACAGACTTTGATTGTTCTATGAGACAGACTATACAGAAAGACAAGCATTAATTCTGCTTTCAAAAGTCACATATTACCAAAGGTTATCTGTCATGACCCTTTCATGTTTAACAAGTGTCAGCCCCTACCGCTCACAGTTTTCACTGAGGTGGGGGCAGAAACAACACCTGACATTTTCACTACTAACCTTCAGGCCCAAAGAGCAGCACTGATGCTGCACAAAAGCTTGAGATAACCAAGTTTGATGCCTGATACCTTAAAGAACTTCTCTCTTACCTTAGAATAGTCAATCTAACTGCTCACTGCCCTCAGCAGGGATGGTCCTACCCCTTCCCTACTTCATTCCCCCCCTCCTCCCTCGCTTCACACTCCCACCATCACTGAGCAAAGACAACGATGCTTTTCTTGTCCTTGTCAGTTTTCTCTTGGTTTAGCTAACTGCACCGGCTCACGAATGATCAAATAAGGACCAGACCCAGGACCAGGATATAAGTAGAACTAGAAGCAGAAAGATGTTAGATCAGCTCAGCAATCTTGCCCCTAAACAGCAGCAAAGCTTAGTATTTGCAGCTTTTGGCAGGCACTGCTTTTATTTCTAGCCACCTTACATTCCAAAGGTTTCTAGGCGGGTAACAGGAAGAATTTATGCACTTAGTGATTTTAAATGCAAGTTTTCAAATCTACAAAAAACAGTCTTTTTCAGGATGGTCTAGCAGGTAGCCCATTCAATCTCAACACTTCCAACACTGGACAAGCCTGTTAGGACAGGCCTTCATAAATCTCAGTCTGAATGCCTCTTAGTATTCCTGCACCCAGCACAAAATTTAGAGCAACTGCCAGAGCCACCCCAGCTGGTAATGCACTGGACAAAGAGAAAATTGCTATCTGCCCTCCACTGCTGGAAAGACTGGGGCAGTCTTCTGAAACCCTCAATCCCATCAGTGAAACTTTATATTTAACACTGACAAGCAAGTAAATATGTTTTTCAAACCTTCCTCTCATAAGCCACTCAAAAGCAAAAATTCCTGATTTTTATTCTACGTAGCTATGATGAAAGATTTCCTCAACTCTAAAATCCAAACTTAAACCACTTTCTTCTCCTTCCTTTAACCCAGTGAACCTACTTATATTAACACTAAAAAACAAAACCTTACAGAAATTCTTGCAAGGTTTATCCTAATCCTTTACCAAAAAGATTCACCAAAAAGAGTAACAGAATTTACTATCTGCTTTCTAACAATGTTTATCAACTTCCCAATAATTTGCCATGAAACATTTCCCATAAAACAACAAAAATCAGGATCATCAGCTTGTTTTATCATTTATTTCCAACAGAATTCATAATATAACAGATAGTCATAAAAACATAAAAGAACAGTAGTTCACAATACAGGAAACTGCTTCTGAAGCTTATCTATTTGTTGGTGTAAATATCAGTTTGAAAATTGAAAAGAATTAAAATCATTTTGATAATGATGGCATGCAGGTTGAAATAAGCATCTTCAAACAAAAGCATCTCAGGCTTCCCTAAAATCTGTTATTTATATAAAAGAACAGTAGTTCACAATACAGGAAACTGCTTCTGAAGCTTATCTATTTGTTGGTGTAAATATCAGTTTGAAAATTGAAAAGAATTAAAATCATTTTGATAATGATGGCATGCAGGTTGAAATAAGCATCTTCAAACAAAAGCATCTCAGGCTTCCCTAAAATCTGTTAATAATATCAGCTGAAATAGCAACTTAATAGCCATGATCTCATCTTCTAAGAGTAGAGTTTTAAAAACCTGGTACGATCTATAGTATAAATCAACTTTGACGAAACAGTAGCTAGTTCAAAAATAGATGAAAGTTATTCCCAAGAATTTTGACAGAGTTCATATATATTAAAGCAGTAAATTTGCAACAAAGTTACAAAATACCCTAATAAAAACATTCACATTTACCTAGAAGAGTTTTTAACTTTAAGAAATAATACTAAATTTATGAGTTCAGCACAAAACTAGCTTTGGCTACGTGTATAACCAACACATACAGGCTACCAAAACCCCAAACCAAGTAATATTTGTTCCTCACCCTGCAATTCACTGAGCATAAAACAACTTCACTGCTGTAACAGTAAGCCAATAATAACAAAACAAGCACTTATATTTCAAACTGAAAGACCATTAAGAATAGATATTACAATGACATCTACTGGGAAATAAGCTACAGGAAAAGTGAATAGCATATATAGAGTCCATAGTTCAGAGCACATCACTATAAATTTGACAGAGCAACTTGTTCATTGCACCTAAGAACCAGAAAATTAAGATTTCTCACTGAAATAGGCACAACTTATTTGCAAGAACATATTAATTCATTCACTTCAAGAAAAAATTGCCAACCTAACCTGCGAGAACCCTGAAAAGAGGAAATGCACCTAAATTCAGTGTGCTATGATTACGTGCTTCATCTACTGACATGCAGTTTTGCTTCATAAAGTGTGAGTAGCCCAACAACTAAAGTTCCAGGCACAGGTATCCAACAAAATTTACAGAACTTCAATTGCTAAGCAAGAGGTTAATTTCAGGTGCACGATTAAGTGTGAAAACATTTCAAATATTTGAAAACAAAATCCAAGAAAAATGGGCCAGCAGACTCTACACCTAGACTCTACTGAAAATTTGCTGCAAAACATGGTACTTAAATCAATGTTTTCTTCTCCAATGAAATATTCTGCTGAACATAACAGAGTAAGATTTCACTTGCTTAAAGCATTGATTGGAGAAGCTCTCATCTTACATGGTGCACCACGGTGGTGCACCACTTCCTGCCTTAAAACCTACAGCACTAAGCCACAAAGATTAATGACTGCAAATGCAAGTAAAACATGAGCAACAGACAATAAATTTTGGAGAGCTTATTAACTGTAGGATGCAGAACCTGGCTACTCTGAATTACAATTCTTGATCAATATTATTCAATAACCACAATCTGAAAATAAATTATAGAAGGGAACAACTAGAATGCCACTTGTAATAACATTTAGGGTTAGAACACTTACTTTATATTAGCAACTTGCATATTTACAAATTTTATTTTTACACCTATACATACAGCATTACCACCAGCAACTCCCATTACCACTAATAAAATGGTTTATGCTATTTCCACATCCACTCAACAGAGAATCAGTCCTACTCTTCCTGAACTGCAGGTTGAACTCATGACATCATTAAATGCATTAAATTAGTTTTCCTGGCAAAACACAGCACTGCTAATGCAAAGGAAAAGTAGATTGGTTGAGTGATAAATACTTCACCAACTTTACCAGCTACACTGACTCACTTAAAAGGAAACAGACAAGATGGTCCTATACCTAGATTATTCTCACTAAACTTACCAAACTAACAACAAGCTCACTGTAAACCTGGAGTATAGAGAGATGTGCAATAACAATTTGTGCAACCATTTAATATAGTTACAACACCAACGGGCATATATTGTGACTGAACTACTATCATGGAATTTTATTTCAGAAAATTAGAATGAAACACACATAAACAACATTCTTTAAGTACTTTTTTCTAATTTTGTCATAAATGTTGAAAACATTTGGTGTCACTTCAGAAGATTTTTCTTTTTATATATCCTGATAATGCAAGGGAGGCTATCTTACTCTCTCCTTCAAGCAACAGTATCTGCCAACCTTCCTTTAAATTCTCAGGTCCTTAAAGCTTAGGTACTCGGTGATACAGTACGTAAAAGGAAAGGAGGAAAAGAAAAAGTAAAGAACCCAAAAAGATCGTTAGTATTATTACTGGTTCCTTTATAGTAGCACCACAGTTCACCATCCAGTTACTTCCACCTTCCGCCTTAAGGGAACATGGAGAAAAGAGGATTGTGAAACGACTTGCAGGCTGAACATGAGAGAACACCAGAGGGGAGACGCTGAAGAAAGTAGCAAGACTTTCAGTTACTTAGCCAGCTACTTCAAATTTGCAGAAAGCATCACTTCTTGAAGTCAAAAGAACAGTGGCCGCATACAGCCTTAATAATCACTAAGCTTAGTTTCCACTTAATTGTTGGGATTTAGTGAGAATGACAAACACAAGTAAACATTAATGCAAACTGAGTGTACTGACAGGCATATGTGTTGGGTTTACGTGGCAAGGTTTTGGTAGCAGGGTGGCTGCAGGGGTGACCTCTGTGAGAAGGCATCCGGAGCTGCCCCTACGTCAGACAGAGCCAGTGCTAGCCAGCTCCAAAACAGACCCACTACTGGCCAAAGCTGAGCCAGTCAGCGATGCTGGTGGCGCCTCTGTGATAACATATTTAAGAAAGGGTAAAAAACACTGCGAAGCAGCTGTGAGAGAGAGGAGTGAGAAAAACGTGAGAGAAACAACCCTGCAGACACCAGGGTCAGAGGAGGAGGCGGAGGAGGTGTTCCAGGCACTGGAGCAGCCTGTGGAGAAGACCATGGTGACACAGGTTGTCCCCCTGCAGCTGATGGAGGACCACAGTGGAGCAGATACCCACACTGCAGCCCATGGAGGACCCCATGCTGCAGCAGGTGGATATGCTCTGAAAGAAGCTGCAGCCCATGGAGAGCCCATGCCAGAGCAGGCTCCTGGCAGGAGCTACAGCCTGTGGAGAGGAGGCCATGCAGGAGCAGGCAGGAACTATGGCCTGGGGAAGACCCACACTGGAGCAGTCTGTTCCTGCAGGACTGTACCCTGTTGGGAAGGACCCATGTTGGAGCAGTTCTTGAAGAACTGCAGCCCGTGGGAAGGACCCCTGTTGGAGCAATTTGTGAAGGACTGTCTCCCGTGGGAGGGACCCCACGCTGCAGCAGGGAAGAGTGTGAGGAGGAAGGAGCGGCAGCAGCAAAGTGTTATGAACTGACTGCAAGCCCCATTCCCCGTCCCCCTGCACCACTCGGGAGGAGGAGGTAGAAGAGTTGGGAATGAAGGAGCGAAGTTGAGCCTAGGAAGAAAGGAGGGGTAAGGGAAGGTGGTATTAGTTTTGGTTTTATTTCTCACTATCCTACTCTATTTCTAATTGGCAATAAATTGAATTAATATTCCCCAAGTCGAGTCTGTTTTGCCCATGACAGTAATTGGTGAGAAATCTCCCTGTCCTTATCTCAACCCATGAGCTTTTTTTTTTTTTTTTTTTACTTTCTCCTGTTGTTCTGCTGAGGACGGAGAGTGAGAGAGCCACTTGGTGGGCACCTGGCAGACAGTCAAGGTTAACCCACCACAGCATACTACTTCAATTTTAAAATCACATGGTTTTTATGAAGTCCTACAATAGCCTGGTGGGCCAGATATACCTATGTATTCATTCATTGCACTTAGGAGTAAGATACTATAGCATATTGTCCATATATCCATTATCGCTGTTTTACTAGTTTCCTAGTATTTTTAAAGAGTTTTAACTTGTCATCATCTTCCTAAAGTTCTGGACTAATATACGCTGGAGCTAATCAATACCCACTTTCATGCCTGCAGAACAAGTGTTCCATCAATGCTGAGTTTAATCACCTTTTCACCGAAGCTGGATTATAAAAGAAACAAGTTTAAGGAACAGAAAGGTTGAAAACAACTTTCCTCTGATACCCACATTTCTGATGGTTAAATAAATTTTACAAATCTAACTCAGTTGCCTTTGTTAAGGTGATACACATCTCATCTCCAGTAAAGGGAATGAAGATCTTTCTTGAACTTGTTTATAAACCATAATACCTGCCATTCCCTATATACTTACACAAGTTATATACTGGTACCAGTCATTACAAGCAACTCTGCAGAAATTTCACATTACATTACTAAAGCTGTAACCACTAAGTTACTATTTGTAAAGGACCACCACTTCTGAATTTAAAACTAGTATGCTGATAGATGCCTTATTCTCTTGTTCAACCTACTGGAAGATGCTTCCAAATCTACAGCTACTTGGTTTTGCTTAGAAGGTCTAAGTAAAATTAACCGATATGTGGAAAATAACTATGAAACTCATCAATCTATGGACTGCAGTAAAATTACTGGGAAACAAGAAGTTTTCATCTTTATGTCTATTTAAATAAAGCTATCTGCAGGAGCTGAAAGCAGGTACTTCTAATAACCAGAAGGATGGAATATTAAGAACAGCAATAAAAATCCCCTTCCCATCCTTCCCCTCACAAACACTAGAAGGCTGATTCTGTATATAAAACGCAATACAGTCATGGCAACCTGAAGACTATGAAGAGAGGAGAATCAGAAGCTCGCTCTTCCTTTTCAGCCTCTAGAGCTGACAAGTAAAGCATAATAATATTGAAAAACTAAGAAATACAGAGCCTTTTAGAAGAATCTGGACAACACAGCACACAGAAATCCTATGCTCCTTCTGAAAGCTGAGCAGGGCACAGAGGCTTGGCTTTTCACTCAATTCCGCATTTGGTGGACTTCCCCCCACCCCAAATCTGTTCCTGATAGATACTTACTGGCTGAAATGCCTCCATCTGGTAATTTTTTCTGACTCTCTCAACAAAGAGTTAACAGACACAAGCATTCAGTTACTCTAGAAAGCTCCATGCACTGCACAAAATGAAAAGCTGATTTTTTAAAAGAGCGATGATCACGACAAACAAACAAAAGATTATTCCAGAATAGACTTATACAGGACAAGCTCAAAGAAATTGGACAGGCCAAGATAGTGTTGGAATTTATGTTAGTATCCCAGTAACAAGATGTGCAAATCTCATAATTGCTTGGTTTTGTTAATTACACAATCATAACTAGAAATTTTCTTCCGGATACCCCTGATCAAAAATAATGCCAGGAATATGAAAATTTTGTAAACATGGCACACTGTCCAGTATAACTGTTCTCTGCTTTTTATGAAAGACTCAGATAAATCAATGCAGACTGCAAATATGTTTTTTTATAATATCAACTACATCAGATAATCAAATTTTATAGAATTATTCTGTTGCACAGTTTAGACTAAGACTGAACTTGGTAACAGAGGACACAGCACTAGTACATAAAGCGTTGAACAGACAGTATAAAATTTAACCTGTGACTGACATTGTGTCAGATACCACAAAAACATCCTCCTAAATAAAAACACATATCTTCCCCTTCTTTTTAAGAAGAAGAGGTATGACGTAGAAATAACTGTATGATTTCTCCAAGTTATTAGAAGAATAAGACCTTTTTGGTAAGAAAAGTTATTTGATTTCTGTACTAATACAAGCAGATTAAAGTGAGCAATTTATGCATTTATGCTTAAAACTGAATTATTATTATTTAAAGTAGAATCATAATCACAGAAAATGTATTAAACTAATTGCTGTAGTATGCAAGTGGAAATTATACCTTAAGTTTTTCTTCTATCAATTTATTTTCCTATTTAACCGAGTAGTGTCTCTTGAAAAATACATCACCTTACTAGGTAATTGATTGGCTGGAGGGCTGGGAGACCGACTTACCTGGTGGGAAAATTTAAAAAGAACCACCATTGGTGAAGAACAACTAATGAAAAAACTTTTTTTGCCCAAACAATAGCCTTTTGTCTTTGATTGCTGCAGGTCCGTTTATTATATATTTGCTGTATTTCCTATCATTTTCCACAAAATTTTAAGCTGATGTGCTCTGATATACTGTATCACAGACTCAAGGGAAAGGTAACAATTTATGTAACATTCCCTGTTGCTAAAGCAATGGAGCTCACCAAGTATCAACCATAATTTGGATAAACACTGTCAAAATTTTAAAAGAATGGATTTTTCATTTCATAAGCAGAAGTCAAATGAGTTGCAATCGCCACAACTCTACTACTATGAACTAGCAATTTTCACATGTAAGAGATTACATGTTCGATTATTTGGAAGCTGCTATGATGTTGCTAACGGAGGTGAAGAGAAAAAACACATTCACCTTAGCACTGAACTTCAAGTCCTCTATTAAACTGACCTATGCCTCCACTGACTTTTGCAACAATTTTTGTACTTGACAATAAAACCTGGAAGCACCAACTGGCACAAAAAGAAAAGGGAGCAGCTTGTCTACTAACAAATACAGGCCAATGTAATGCCTTCAATGCCCCCATCACCCCACTGCCTATCATCCTGCAGATCAAGTTCAGATCTCAGTCACATTCTGAGCTTCCTCTAGGAGATCTCAAGAATATCCACAACAAAACTTTCTGTCAACAATGAAACACTAAAGGATTACAGTAGAATTAGTCCATCTTCACTACATGACTTTCTGGACGATTACTCTTCCACATGCTTCCAAGCAATCACAAGCCCAACTTCGCCATAAAATCCAAGACTACTGTTTTTGAATATAATTTGCACTTAATTGGACATAATAGCTTTGGAATAATAATTATTATTAGAAGCAAAATCACCAATATCCAACTAACCAACAGTTATATCCATTTACCTATTCCCACTCCTGCAGAGAAATAAAAATCAGCTTTGTATACAGATCCTGTGCAGGAGTTTATGTAGGTCTGGCACCATGAAGGTGGGGTGGTTTGCTAACAGATTTGTTACTAGGACACTTGCATCACTAAATCCAGAATCCCCTCACGCTTGTCCTCTTCTTTACAGTAATCCCACTCTATGGTCTCTCAGCCAATTCCAAAGGCCGGAGCCTATCGCCTGGCTGATGTCCTCCATTCCCCACTAGTTTAAAATTTAAACATGTTCATGCTATGACCCATACTGCACCTCACAGTCAGCACTCACAACACAATTCCATTCTTTCATTCTCACCTCCCCCTTAGAGCTCTCTGTTGTCACAATGCTTGGATAAATTGCCAACAGTCGGGGTATTGCTGCGTGGTGGCCAGAATCCATCAGGCTGACCAAGAGTGCCTCATTCTTTTCCTTCACTCACCATCTGTCTGTATCCATCTCCTATTATCTTAGACTGTCCTTACGGACTGTATGCTGTCTGGGGCAATAACCATCTTTTTTCATTCTCTATTTGTACAAAACAGCATGGAGTCCTCCTCTGTAGTTTTTGTTAAAACAATAAAGGTGGAGCTGTTCAATACAGATTTTATAAACTTTGGTTTATATGAAGAACACAAAAAAAGGTCAAAGAAAGAACAAAAAACCAAACTACATCCACTTCTTCCTATCTGGTTCTGCCTTCCAAGACTCCTCTCCCTGATTCCAGAAAAATCAGTTTCCCAGTTTTCAAAAAAGCATAAATTTAAATACATGTATGTCAGGTTACGACTGTAAGAAAATATTTCAATATATTTCTCTTAAAGAATGTAAGTCACACTAATTCAACATAGGAAAAGTTATTACATAACAAAATACATCCATATAATTTCACTGTAATTGACATGTTTTGTAGATGACCCAAAACACGCAAAGTCTTCTCTCTAAAGGACAGTTGGTCATTCAACAATTCAAAAGAAAGAGTCAGAGCTTTTTTACAGGGACATTTTAAGTATTATCTGTCACTGGTTAAATATTCTATCCCATTTTCACTGATAGAATAATCTCGCCACAGATCTCATCCCTACTTGCCCTCTGGAAACACACAAGCACTCTCCACTTAGGGGACTGAAAGCAAAAATAAAACTGGGACCCTTTGTACTTCTCTCAACACTGACACCACAAACCCACATCACCCTCCTTTCTTTCCTACACACTCAGACCCTTCTTAAGAATGACCCACAACTAATGGCTTTTTTTCTTTTGTTTGTTTTGGGGGGAACTCTTTCATTTGGCCCTACAATCACTATCAAAGTAAACTGACTATATTTTGCTTCTCTTCCTAGTAAAAAGAGAAAGAAAGGAAAAAACCGAAGTCCTAACACCAACCTGGCTTCAGAGTGGTCACCACAAAAATCACACGCTGCGGTGGCAACTTGTGCGTGATCTCTTTCTCCCTAATTCTGTATCATGTCTACTACATCATGCTTTCATCCTGCACCCACCACTTGGTAGCTGCCCATCCTATCGAAGACCACAATCCTGCTTGGGAAGGGAAATATAAACAAACTAAAACATATGTCATCGTGCTCTAAATTAACAAGCACGAATACTATATTTACAGGAGTCAGATACCTCCTCGGTTTATCACATCACCTCAGTGCTGCCAGCAAAGGAGAGTGGAAGGTGGGAAGGGAACGAAAAGGAGTGACAGAGGCACAATCCGAAATAAATATTCAACACACAAAGTGGAAGGAATTTAATTTAGAAATCAATTAAATATTTAAATGCCTCGTCACGCCGGAGTAGTTCATTCTGGAGGTGAAGCAGCTTTTCTCCTCCC
>NW_008794003.1:1092643-1113384 GCF_000699145.1 Aptenodytes forsteri
AACAACAAATAATACCGTGTGTTTTCATTTTAGGAAGTCTTGGCTTTTTTTTTTTTTTCCCATCATCTTGCGTTAATTTACTCAATGGCAGCTTGCTAGCAGCGCTCTTTCCAGAGCATAGGTCTAACGCCACATCTACTGATACCACTGGAAGCTTTGTCTTTTAATACAGTGCGAGCTAGGGTCAGACCCTTATGCTTTTAATGTAGCTGCTGCTCAGCTCTTCTGATCAGCAGAGGAAGAACAAAATGTTTCTTCTGTGCAGATTCTGTCTGAAAAGCTGCTATTGTACAGGGGCGAGAGGAAGGGTAAATTCTCAGCTGCCAAGTAGTCAGCTTTCCAACTTTAACAGAGAAAAGCGTATAATGAAGGGTCAGCAGAAACAGAGGAAGGACAGCCTCATGGCTGAAGCACAACACTGAAGCCATGAGTTAGGAGCTCTGTTTGGTCAGTTCCTAGCTTCAACACTGACTTCCTTTATGTCCTAGGCAAGTCACTCAGTAGCTCTGCAATTGTGATGAAAATGCCCACTCTTAGAGGAATGTGGAAGGCTTTCCCACTGAATTCCTTCACCTGAACCTAAAAGTAGCCTTTATCCTACACAAAAAAAAAAAGTGATCAGCCCTCTCAGCAGAAGCATCCTGGCTTTCTCTAGGGGAGCTCATTTGTCTCTGAAATGAATTGCAGCTGTGATCACTCACCTCATGTTCCTGTGAGTTCCTGCTCCAACAAACAGAGCTCCTGCTGCCTCTCTAGTGCAGCCCTGGGTTATTTGACATGCCATCATACTCTGATACGACAGCATGATGTTTTCCCAGCCTTCACGTTACAGCCACTTACGTGGTAGTCACCAGCTAGAGAAGATCCAGTGCTGCAGTCCTTGTACACCAACCTGGTACTACAGGAACAGTTGTTCTCATGCCTTGAAAGCTGTTGCAAAGGCATCCAGCTAGATATGCTTGGCTTCCAGGTGACTTCTAGAATTACAAGCAGATTGCAAACACCTGGTGGGGTCAGGCAACAAACATGTAGTCTTTGGGGCCAGTCCTTTTAAGTTTCTTCCCTTAAAAATGAGATAGAAGTCCTTGCCCTGAGGGATGTCTGCCTGGAGACGTTTCCTCTTAGTTTGCTTAGTTCTCCCATGTGAAGGATGAGTCAGGCACAGTGTTCATTATACTGCTTTAAAAACCCTTGTGCAAAGCGTTTTTCTCCCATTTTTAAATGTGGGCTAAAATTCACAACTTCAACTACTTGATTGTGTGCTTTAATTTTTCTACAGGCAGTTGAAGTGCCAAGGGTAATTCATATTTTACAGCTGTAGTAGTCTTAATATCACAAAATACCCTTCTAGAGACCCAACACCATGATGTGTGTGGGGAGAAGAAGGGTGACTGCTCAAGAGGACCTGTACTCTTGGCACCCAGCAGCCATGCTCCAGCGCAGGGCTGTGCTAGCATGGTGTCAGGCCGCCTGCAGCTCTCCACAATGGATACTGGCACTTGTAAATGTGTGTGTGTGTGTGTAAAAATACACTGCCCTAAAATGACAAGGACTGAAGAAGTGAGTGTCATGCAGTCTCGCTCTTGGTGCCCTCTACCCCCAAAGTTTATAAACCATGAGTTATACAGTCAGGCCGCGCAGCTCTCCACAATGGATACTGGCACTTGTAAATGTGTGTGTGTGTGTGTGTAAAAATACACTGCCCTAAAATGACAAGGACTGAAGAAGTGAGTGTCATGCAGTCTCGCTCTTGGTGCCCTCTACCCCCAAAGTTTATAAACCATGAGTTATACATCCAAAAATACTGATTTTGCTGTAGTTAAAGAATAAATCCTGGTTGTCAGCCCCCTTGCTGATTGTTAATGCACCTTTTGAGAGAGCTGATCTGAGCCTTTGCTGCAAGGGCTCTGGGAAGAAAAGCCAACCAAATCAACTCACAAAGGGCTGCTGTACAGTGTGGAGCTCCAAGCCCTGTCCCACACCTCCAAGAATCGGCCATGGCCAGGCTTCCACCTCACCCTAGGGCCTGCAGCTGACGAGTAACACCTTCACACTTTGGTAATGCGCCCCACACTCCCTCCTCCACAGTAGCTTCAGCTTGGACTCTGCTCATGTCACATCTGCTGCTGCAGCTCCAGGGGTTGCTCACGCCCACGCTCCCAAGACTCCACGTTTGTGCCAGGCTGGAGGCAGGCTGAGGCTTTCCTTCTCCATTCATTTGCTTTTCAGGTGTGAAGTCAAGCTGTCATTTGGCAGCTCCCCAGTAAACCTGCATGATCTTTCTCTTGGCAAAAGGAGAAAGCTGTCAAGATGTAAGGAGGAAGGTTCTCCAAAGATGCTGTTAGGAGTTTTAACTTGGATTAGCAGCACCAGACTGTAGGGAAGGGGAACTGTTAATTGTGTCATCTCTCTGTGCTTTTGGGTGCCGTCAGGGCCTGCTTTCAGTGGAAACCTGTGAGAGCCCGTCTGCTCTCAGATTTGCACTCACCATCAGCAAACCTTACAGGGAGCTCCCACCTTTGGGTCATGCACCTCTTGACCTCTCAGTGGCCCTGCCAGTGATTTTTAGAGTGTAAGAAAAAGCATTATCTGAAATACGTGCACACAGCTGTTCAGCAGAATAGCTGGGCTAACCTGTCTGCATAATTAGGTGCTTGTTATGACAGCATGTTTACATTTTAATAGGGTACTCTTTTGTGGATTTAAATTTAAATATGAAGAGCCCTCCTGTCAGAATAATGGCCGTCTTATAATCCTCTGTACACATACCAAAAATAACCAGACATAGTGTTTAAATTAGACCAACTGAACGCAACTACCACTTCCCTAAATTTACATAAATGACTTCCCATCTGTCAAGTGATGTGCTAAACTAATTTTAAGTTTTTATACTCCCTCAGCCCTAATTACGGTATTACACACTTTAACTTTTCCAACTTTTTTTCAATCCTTTTGTGCAAGATTTTCCCTTAGATCAGTATCTTCAAGACTGGGAAGCAAACATATTTTCCACCTCAACATGCTGTTCAGTCATCAAAAAATAGAAAGGCAAGCATCTAGCTGGAGATTCCAAATTGGAGGTCGAGATCCAAAAGCACAGGAGACCACGGTTATTCCAAGTTCTCTTGCATGCGTTAGGTTTTTACCTCTGCCAATCACCCAAGGGAGTCCCCTGCTCACAAAAACTTGCAGAGACAAGCAGATCCTTTGGTCGTGTGCAATCTTGCAGCTGGGCACTTTGTGTGCATGTGCCACATACCACAGTTCAAATTACCAATTCTTAATTAGAGAAAAGTGATAGTGGGGTAGCTCAAAGGCCACCTATTACCCGTTGGAGAAACCATAGAAATTAACATATTAAATTTCAAAACCAGTACTGAGCCTGGCATATGCTTATAAGACTATCACTGGAGAAAGGGCAGAAAAAGAAAAGGCTGGACAGAAAAACTTAAAACTGTGACTAAGGTTTTAGATTTCTTGCTCTTTTTTGGGGTGGTGAGAGTTAGGGGGAAAGGAATAGTAAGAAATCACAATCAAAAGCCTCTTCCATTTTCTTTGCTGTATGGAAAACTGAACAGCACAATCACCACGTCGGAGTATGTGAGTAAACATCCCATTTAGGCAGATGACCAGGTCAGATCTCTGACAGCTCCTGCTGCAGGTTTTCAGTTTACTTGTGTAAATAACTCTGCTCTAGTTCTATGAGGTTCCCATTTCTGAGCGTTTTTCCCTGAATTTTTTTTTTTCACATTTTGTAAACGGTAGAAACAAAAGCCGAAAATCCCTGTGCTTGCTGCATGACATGGAGCTGAGCAGATTTGCAGCTGGATAAAGGACAAAGGACTCTGACACCAAACGTACGGTCATGTGTACTGATCATATTCATAGGCCTGTGCCCTTTAGCCAGCAGGCAACATTTACTGGAGGGGTGGAGAGGGAGGGAAAACTGGAGGATTGAAGAAAATAGTCTGTAACTGAAGTATGTACCTTCACTCCCTCAACAATGTCATGCCATCCTGCTCGCTTCACATAGTGTCTGGATCTGCTTCTGGCTGGATGGCAGGTCTTTGCCAGTCTCATAATCCAAAGCACCTGAAGCGAACAGCAGCTTATTTAACTCCCACGGCTATTCCAGAATGCCAGCGGTGGCCTCCCGGCACAGAATGCAGCTCATACATATCCAATGCTGCAACAAATGGTGTCAGGATCCTGAGGCGCCTTAAACACTCAACCTTCAGTCCTCGCTGTAAAACAGAATGAAAAACCCACACACCCTGCAGCTGCACATTCTCCTCCTGCTTCCTTGGGCATTCAGCAATTTGCTGGGCAATCAAGATTGTAACCACAGATAACCTCACTGCTTATGAGAAACTGCATCTGGGTAAAGCGCTTGCTGCACAAAGAGAAGAAGTGACCCATGGGGTAGTTTACATCTCATGGAAGTGTTTGCCCTAACGTTGCTATTTCAGAACCATCTCAGACAGAGGCAGTGCATGATTGACACCTGATACCTCACAACACCTCCAGAGAGGGACAGGACATGTTGCAGAGATTCAGACTGTCTGTTCTAGGACATGTCTCATTCTAAATACCAAGCTTTTTTCCTAGGAATTCAAGTTTTCTCTTGAACTTTATTTCAACACAGCACTGTGTGAGAAGGACAGAGCCAGTACAAGGGGAGAAACTCTTGAAGGGGGGAAGAGGTCAAGCTAAATATGAAAAATAATGATCTAACATTTCAGACTTTAAAAGAAAACAGGCAACAAATGGTCTCAAAGAGAAGCCAGCACAAAGCATAGCTGCTCATCAGTTTCCCTCCAAGGGTTCAAACGACAAAGCACTCACGGAGGGGGGAGGAAAGAACATCTCTAATTTGTTTTTCTTTCTTGCCAGTACTCCTTCTCAAAGACGCCAACCCAGACCAACTGCCAGTCCTTTCCCACCCTGTCCTGACCCTTGTGGCATCCCCCAGGTAAGGTCTAATATGGCTGCTGAGGAGGCAGACCCTAAAGGGTAGATAGTGAAGTTAATGCTCCACTACAGCACATGGGAAAATTCATCCTCTCTCAACTATTGACTCCGGCTCACTACAGACTGGAGCAGATGTTGCTGGCCTACTTACGCTTTTTTCACATTTGCAAGTTTGCTCTGCAGCTACAATGGTTAGAACCATTCTCTGAGGTCTTTGTTTCTTCCTGTATGTAATTGAAGTTCAGATTTTTAGGTACTCGCATAACTCCAGGAACTTGCCCCCTGGAGCTTTTTAAATCCTATCCTGTTTGTAATCATGCTTTTACCACATGAACCACTTTAAAAAGTTTTTTATGGCCTTGCATATTCTTAGGAGCCACCAAACAAATGTGTGTTGTTCCTGGAATTAGCATAACTCCCTTGCATGGGAAGGATAATAAATCACATCTGTGAAGTCATCTTTCCTCCTTCCATCACGCATCTGGTCAAGTAATCCCCTTTCACGAAGCTGTGAAGGCCGCTCCTCTTTGCACAGCTTTTGTTCACTATCACAGTTTGCATCTCTCTCCTTCTCCTAACTGCTCTGTCCTTCCACTTGGCTAACACATGGGAGCATTTCAGCCCTTTCTCTCACCCACAACTATTTTTGACAGTATGGTAACAGCACAAATCTCAATGATGCAGTACTGCCTAACAGGAGATGGAGACTGATGGCTCCCCATCAGTTGCAGCAGCTTCACCCACCTCAGCCTGAATCTGGTTTGACGGAATATTTATGTGCAGAAGGCAGCCAGGCCTCCCCGCACTGTCTCCTCTGAGAGGGAGCTTAAAGGACTCATTTATTTCAAAGGCAAGGACATCTGAGTTATGAGAGTGAGCTTGAGCTTTTAGCAGGAAAGAGTTAGAGCCTAAGCTGTACTCATCCTGCTACAAACTAATCAAAGTCACAACCTCTGCACCCTGGAATATAAGACAGGACTCAAATGACCGACTATCACGTGTCAGCACACAAGGTTTGATCTGTCTCATACAGGTGTAAGGATTTTTTTTTTCCATCTTTGTCTCTTTAGGACTGGGCTTTCCAGGGAACACAATGGAGTGAGGTGTTCACACCCCTGAATTCAAATGGGGCAGGGTATCCAACCTATTTTGCAGATGCCAGCCTTAGCTAACAAGCTTCTGGTGCGTTGGGGCTGAGCTGGGTGTGCAACTGGGGTGTACAGCAGCTTGTGACATTCGTTTCAAGAGCCCCTATCAGACTACTGCTTCCCCAGCTGGGGAACGGGATTGCTGCGGGAGACATCCCTAGCGTTGGGCCAGAGGTAAATGGCTGAAAGGCCACAGGTTGGTCACCCTTCACCTAATGGAGTCTGGGGTTGAGCCACTACTGAAGGATAAATAAAGCTGAGCTCTACTGTTCAAAGTAATCATACAAAACTGTGCAGATCCCTGGCCTCACACAGAGATTTATTTGAATCAGGAACACCAAGGCAATTCATCCTCACTAAACAGCCTCATTCCCTGCTCTGTGTGCTCACTACCCATGGGGCCCAGCTACGCATTAGTTCTCCTCCTTCCCTCTCTGTGCTTTTCTGCAACATGTATTTGCTAAATATAATCTGACAGCTTACTTTCTCAGGTCCACAGCCTCAACACCCATGCGTTGCTTCTCTGTGCCAGAAGCTCTATTTTAGAAGTCAAGCCGTAGTCTCCCTCCCAGCTCATCTTGCATAAGGAATGAGCACATCCTTGTGTCCTGTTCCTTTTCACACCATCACTGATGTTGGAAGGGGCTCGCACAGCCATTTGCGGTAGCACATCCCTCAAAAATCTAGCAGCCTCAGAGCCATGCAGCCAAGAGGTAACTGTACTGGTTGTTTTGCAAATGCCAGCTAGCCCTCAGCTCTAATCAGTTTGTCCACTTCCACTAGTTCCAGTTTTGGCTTAATTCTAAGTCTCTTTGAAGCCATCATACATGTATAATTTCATTGCATAAGGGGGCTCTCACATCGAAGTGGTATTGTACTACTCTTCAGTAACTTTCTGCCTCACCAGCTTCAAAAAGTGCCATATTTCTCCCATATGCACTCACTAAAATGTCATTGAAATCTACCTTCCAGTTTTATTACCTGAACTATTGCACACCAAATCTCAAGGGCCTATTATTTATTCCAGAAAAATCTGGTCCTTGTCAGTATATGTGACACCTCCAACCAAAGGGCTTGTTTAGCCACTTGCTAGCTGTACTCCTTGATTCGGGAATCCAGACTTCATTAGAGTACTGAGTGTTGTTTAAATATATACATCGCTAGGATAAAGAGATTATTTCAGGGCACAGACTCGCTATCATCTCTAATATGTAGGAAGAGGAGCAGAGGAGCAAACATATACAGCTGGTGTACTTTTGTTCCTCTACTGCCAATCTGATTTTTCAAGCTGTTTTTATACAAAGAAAAGAGCAGAATGGAGAAATCCTTATCTTAAAAAAATGGCTGGGAGCTCAGTGAATTCAGCAGCTCTTAGGATAAAATACCCACAGTAGCCTTCCCCCTCCCCTGCCTCCTCAGGAACCAGCAGTATTTCTCACAGCTTTCCATTAACTACTTTTATTATCTGAACGTCTGCCCACATGAGTAATTGAGTGAGTCACATCAGCAAAAGACTTGGTGGAGTTTTATGAGGAGGCTGCATTGTAAATTTTTTTTAAATCACAGTTTAATTTACAGAATGAGGATTTTTAGCTGTGGTGACAATTTCAAGACCAGTGCTGCAGTAGTGGGAGAAAGAAACACTGAGGTGATAAGGATTTTCAGTTCTTGAGGGTAATTGAGAAAATGTGATTGCTCAGCTCAGTTTACCACACCGGAACAGTACAGTAAAATATATAAAGGCTAATGCAGGATGTATGTTTGCAGTATTTTTACCTTTACTATGTAAAAGTCACCATCAAGCTTCCTCAAGCACAAAAGAAGTTCACTGTGAACTATGGTGTATATATAGCAACAGGCCCTACCTAGTTACCACTGCTGGGATATGAAACCGGAGGCCTGATCCAGCAAACCCTCTATATCATTTCCTTTTTCTTTGCATTATGGCAATACTAGACTTACAAAGACATCTAGGCATTTAAATAGTCAAGTAGGTGCTTAATGCGATATTCAAAATCCAAACACCTAAACAGCTTCCAAAATTTGGTTTCTAATGACTGAAAGCTGCAACTAAGATTTAAGTGCAACTGTGCTAGGCCAGTATTTGAAAGTCAGTGGTATTCAATGCAATCACATAGCATAAATAATAGTCACAGTCATACAAAGGTTTGCAGGCCCAGCCCCACGCTTAAGGTTAATTTAGAGCAGTCTGTTAGCAAGCAATCAATTTGCTCCTTCCTTTTACAAGAACAATACCATCAAATCAAGGCGCAGGCAAATTTAATATGAATTCTGCACAGCGGAAGGACTAAGTGCTTCACACACTCTCTCTGTTCCCAAATATCTTGCTCACCAATGAATGTGGGGCAGCTGCAACGATTGGTCCAGTTGGTTTTCCATCATATGTGATGATGTATTCTTGCAGGCATCCCTGTCAGCTCCCATTAACTCACACGGCTCACTCCCCAGGCATCACTCCCAAGGCACCTTTCCCCCATTCAGACTCCTGGAAGAGATGGCAAAATCAGGACAGCCACCTCGCAGAGCCAGGGCGTGTTCAGAAACTAATCTGCCACACAGTGGGCAACCTTCTTTCTCCCCAGGCAGGACAGTGGCAGGTGGTAGCCAAGCTGCCAGAAGGCAGGGCTTTTTGGCCTGGAAACTGTCTTTGTGGAAGCTTAGAGCTGTGTGAGAATGCTCATACATGTTGCAACAAGGCAGCAGTGCTTCCGCTCCCCCGCACAGCAGCAATCCAGTTACTGCTGTCTAACGCCCATGGTGCCCTGAACCCCATCACTGTACCAGGCTGACTTAGAAGCACCTGAGGATGGAGTAAGAGTCAGCTTGTGACATACTGGATACTGAAGGCTGCTGAGCAGGGATTGAAGTTGCTGCATTTCTGTTTTTTAGGTATCACAGAGTTCCTGCATCTCCTGGGGTTCAGCTGTAAGGCAAATGCATGGAGCTAGAGCATCAGTGTGCAGCACAAAATACCAGTGGTCTTAAAGGAAGGGATGGAATAAACATGTATATATAATCAATAACTCACAGCTAACAAGCCCTGCATGAGCAAGTCAGTTGCTTTTCAGTCCAAGAAACTACAAAGCCAGAGTATGCATTTTCATGTTAGTGCTGACGTCAGAGCATGAATATTATCCCCAGAATTAAAACTAATATACCTGACAACAGTGAATTCCAATAGAGGATCCAACAGTGACATGAAAAGTGCAGCTTTTTTCCATGCTGGTGGTAGGCTTTATCAATGAATTCGTAGGGAAGTTGACAAGGGTAATAAAGTTGCCTTAGCTAGAGCTGAGCCTTGCTTATTCTGTATCAGAGTCTCGGCCAGTATGAAACAATGCTACCAAGTGCCAATTTCCATACTTTGACAATATGAACTTTGCTTTTCAGACACCCGTATTTGCTTCCCCTCCCTCACCCCAAAAGATAAATGGCCAAATATGACTTACTGTTTTTCTTTTACTGTTCCAATAGATTTTTGTTCCTTTCCTGGATTCATGGCCTAGGGAAATTTAGTCAGGGCAAGAGCCTTAATGGGTGAATAGCACCTTCTCTTTTATATATGACTACTCATTCCCTCCCAGCCTCCCCTCCCCAAGGCTTCTGAACACAAAGTACTTGTAGGAATCATTTAGTCTATTGCTGAAACACAGCCCCTGAACCAGCAGATACACAGCACTGCTGGAGCATCTCCTTCCATCAGTTAAAGAACTGAATCCAGCTGATGGCTGGGCCCAGCAAGCTGTCTTTTAAAGAGGATAGCCAGGGCTTTCTGCCGTAAAGCTCTGAAGGGGAAGATGATCGCTTTACCCTTGCTGCAGTGTCTGAGTCATTACTGAGTTGGAAGTGACTGTTAAAAAAAAAAAAAAAAGCCTTTTTTGGTGAGACTAGAAAGTTGGCAGCCAAGCAGGCACAGCATTGGATGTCTCACTGCCAGGCTTGTGACAGAGCTGACCTGCCTGGATGCCAGCAGGGAGGTGGGAGCAGAGCGTGCCAGTGCCAGTGAGTTGCTCAGCACTGCAGAGACTGGAGCAGAGAAGCTTCAGAGAGGTTCAGAGGTGGCCCCAGCACTGACACCCCATATAAAGAGCAAATAGTTCCTGCCTAATAGTGTCACTGGAGCATCACTTGCCCACCTGCAGCGATGTTTCACTGTCGTTGAGGTAACTGAGACACCAGGGACACATTTTACCTGGTTCCTCTGTCCTTTCAGTTTTGCATCCTTTCCTCTTTGGCTAAGGCAAAAGGCCTCAGCTACCTTATCACCACTGCTGTCACTTATCTGTATGTCAATTATAATTAAGATTTTGCTCCAAGTTACACTGGTTACAAATCCTGCAAGATTTGTCCTTGTGACTTTTTACTGGCCTAGTATTGATCTATTTAAACAACTTTTCCCATTAAAGAGATGATCAAGTGCTTGCGCCAGAGATGTTGGTGCAGATACAGAACTATGACTGATGCTTTTTGCCTCCTGGAAGCAAGGCTTTTTTTTACAGGAGCATTAACATCAGAGCAATTGCACGTACTTCATTTATCTTGGGTTCCGGCTCCTCTGTAAAAGAAATAGGAATGACCTGAAAAGTAGGGGAAAAAATTCTTTCCACTCCAGCCCTCCCCCAAATCTTTTTGTGGAAAACACAACTGTGTTTTGAATGCTAAAATTCACACAGATTTAAAAATACTTATCTTCAAGGAATGTTGCCATGGAAACCCTTATCTTCTCTCCTTCCCCACCCTCCATATGTGAGGAACATTTTCTTCATCTTTTTTTCCTGCATGTGGTAGTTCCTCTTCCCCATCTGCTACCACCAAAAACCTGGCATTGAATCTTAAGAGATGTCAAACAGGCCTTTTGTTTAGTTGAAAAGTGATTGCTAAAAAACAGTCCTGAGCTCAACTAGAGAGAGATGCCAAGATGGGCACATACTCTCAGGCTCCAGAGAAAGATGCCTGGAAGATTTTCCAGTAATTCCTGCTTTGGACAAGTGGAAAGTTTTCCTTCTCATTAGAAGCCTTTTCTCCCCTTCCCTGTCACTCTTGATAAAAGGGATAGGGAAGTGGGTGAAGTCCTGTATGCTCAAAGTGCTTTCATGAAGGTACTGCTCTACCCCATTCCTTTTGCCCCAAAGCTACAAGAGGATCCGAGCACAGAAAGGAAGCCAATAAATTGTAGACTTCACTCTGCTGATCAGGATATATCTATATCCAAGGGTCAATGTCAGGGAGCCCCTTCTGTAGCATTAACAGAAACCTTGGGAAGGTCATACATGGCCCTATTGAGGGGTGAGACTCTACAGATCTGCTGCTGTCAGTGAGAACGTGTGCACAGTACCCGAGACAGAAAGAGTGAGAAGGCAATGCTACTTACCTGTGAGTTAAACAGTACCAAAATGTTCACGAACAAACCATGCAGGTGAGATGGATATATTGTTTTCCCAGTTTGGATTGCCAGCAGCCCCAGGTTCATGTAACTGCACAGCTAATGGGGGAGCTGGCATGAGAGCTGCCCAAGGTATTTTAAATCAGCAAATGTCTACTCTGCCCAACAACCAACATTTACTTTTGCAGCAAGTAGGACAGAAGTTGCCAAGACCATCCTTTCCATTTAACGATGGAAAATATAAAACATACAGCCCTCAACTCTGTGCTGCATGCCACAGCCATCACCAGTAAGTCTTTAAACTGCTGGGAACAGAAGGATATTACTAATTTCCAATAATAGCTCTATATGAAGCCCAGGTTAATTAAAATCTAAAGGTAACACCATTCATGGATATTTTGGAGGTAGTGGGAGGCTAGCTCAATAAGCTGTCTGCTCTGCTCAAAGTTATGTTAACAACTGTCTCACCAGTTGCCACCAGTACAAGGGGTAAAAGTATAAGGTTTTGTCAGCCAGAAACAGCCACGACAATCAATTAGCGATGGCCTGACTGTTCCCAGCACCTGTGCTGGCTGCCTACTTCTGAGAGCAGCAGGTTGCATAGGCACAGAGATATATTTAGCCTCTTACCTTCCATGAGCTTGTAGCCCTCTGTAGAAGCTTGTTCTACAGTAAGAGTCTAAGGAATGAAATGGCAGCTTTTCTGTATGCTTTTCAAAACCATCCTAAGGAATTTGTGAAGCAGCTTTCTGGTGCAGAGCAGGAATATGAAGCATAAAAAGCAGTAATTCCCTGTATTATAGAAGCAACCTCCCCCTCTTGGCTTTGTTCCTAGACTAAGGCATTTTTTTTCCACAGGTTGCAACGCTTGCCCACGTCCCCATGTTACAGCCAGAAGGGATCTCTGGGCCTTAGATGTGTCTTTAGTGCATGGGTCTGAGCAGGACTGACAGAACCCTATTCTCTATTGACTGGACTCCTGAGATTGGCTATCTGCTACAGTGCAGGTGCTGACTCAGGCTTTTCCCCAGGCTGGCATCTAACAACGCTTCGGCTTTGGCTGCAATCTTGTGACACGTCTAGTATAGACTCCCTATGCCTAGTCATCTTTTTTTTCACAAAATTTATAGGAACATAACAGTGTTGAGATTTCAAACGCCGATCCCTGTCAAATGCAGTTGATTTGGCCCAAGGGCTCAGAAGTTACTTCTCGTGAGAAGAGAAAGGGGAAAATGGCCAAACATAAGTGGGGAGGGAGGCACGCTCTACGAATACAAGTCTTCCTTAGGAAACCAGGCCAAACAAGAATCAGCTGATGGTGCATGCCAGACAAGGGGTGAGAGGAGAAATGGGGCAAAACCGGTATTTCAAGTTTCCAATCAAAATAGATTAAAACTTCACGAGAAAGCTCTGATCCATGAACATTCCCATACAAAAAAGGGGGTTTGCTGCACAAGAAAAGGATCCACAGCTGGGCTGATGAGTGTTGCACTAAATCTTGATAGTTAGGCTGTTTGAAATGACCAACACACATAGCGTGAGGAATGGAAACTTACAGACTTCAGCAAACAATGTGGCTGTGACCTCAGTGTCACTCCAAGCAGTGCATAACAAATGCCTGAGAGCACCTTACCCCCCTCCTTTCCCTCCATGCTCAACACATTTCCTTAACTGATGAGTCAGGGTGGTTTTTTGACAGCAGTTTCGAGCAAACACAAACTAATCATTGGCTTTCTCCAGCACTTTGGGTCACATTCTTCTCTTGTATCAGTCACAGACTCCTGTAGCATGCTCAGTTAGTGGCCTGGACTGAGAGCACAGTCTTATGGGATGCAATACCTGTGCAGGCTGACGGAAAATTTGTAACAAATTATATGGAATTACTCCCATTTTTGATTCCTGTAACTGGGGAAGGGCTGTTGCAAGGCAGTTGGTCCAGCAAGGCAGAGAAATGCTGTAACAGAGGTCCGGACAATTACACTTGGGAAGCTCTTCTGGTGTCTGAAAGCTTCACTCCTACGACACAGCTACAAGAAAGCAGATCTTCACCACTCAATTATATGACAGTCAGATATTCCTTGCCCGGTTCCTAGCACAGACAGTGCTATCCTACCATTTTTTCCCAAGAAGGCAGTAACTTAGCCTCCCTTATGCCTCCTCTGCACACCAGGGATGCTTTAAAGTAAAATCCTTTACCACGCTGATTTCTCCAGAAGGTTTAGGAAACATCTGCAACCTTCAAGAAAAACAGGCCTTTTTGCATAAGCAGTGAAGCAAAGCCCAACATGAATTGCCATCTGGGGACGTGACCAACCTTCAGTTAAATGGAGGTCAGATTAGCAAGAGCTTTCTTGCAGTTCATTATAAAAATCAATGCAAGAGAGGCAACAAGCTGAACTGCACAACCCTCCTTTTTCTGCCCAGCAGACAAAAAACAGTAGAACAGCATCCCTGTCTCACCTCTCCCCCCAACACAAACTGCACTGGGGGGGATCTGAATCTCTACAGCCCCACTGAAAGCAGAGCTGACACATTAAACCCAAGAGCAGAATTTTCATTGGTGCCCACAGAGGCTGGCATCAGATGTTAACCCCATAAGAGCTGAAAGGACTGCATTCAGGCTGGCACTTGGCAGCAATACAAGAGCCAAAACATTTTTATAAGGGCAGCAGATTTGCTGACCTGGAAGGTACCAGTGAAAGGAACAATGTCTATAGAAAGGGGAATTGCAGCTACCAGGTTTGTGTCCCTATGTAAAGTGTGCCCTGCCTGCAGAGGCAGTAGAAAGTAGCTCTAATGGGAGCCACACACTCCTGGACTGCTCTGTGGTGCATCGGTAGCTGTGTATAAAAGCAGCTTGGGCATACACAGCTGCAGACTGAGCAACGCCTCACCTACCACCACACAGCTTTTGGGTGGGAAGGGGGCTAGGAACTGCAGCTAACAGAGAAGTAAGGTTTATGGGGAAAAGACTTATGAAGATCAGGTAAAGGGTGATCCTATGTAAGAGGGGGAAGGAAAAAAAAAGGGAGAAACACAACCTGAAAAGAAAGTCAGATGGCAATTACTCCAATGAGACAAGAGGGTAAGAGGTTCCTGCCCTGCAAGCCGTTCAGTGGGGCTCTGAAAAATCTTTCAGGAGCTGGCCTACAATGGCCAAAAGAGAAAGAAAGAAGCAGGGAAAAGCATGTGAACACGTGGCACGCGATGCTGCTTTGGCTGGCACCCATTTTGGAGGAGGAAAAGGATTCTTTGAATGGCTTTTAAGTTATTAATCCAGAGCCCTATAAAATCAGCGCTCTCCCTTTCCAGTATTTGCATGACCAATCTCATGCTGACCCAGTGCTGAATGAATTGCAAGCATCTGTCAATTTCTGATGCTGATTAGATTAGACACTGCCCTCAGAACTGTGAGGATAGAGAATCCCTTTCTCAGGGCTTTGTTCTGTGGTTTTATTTCATTTCATTGTATTATTACTGATGCTTCTGTTTTCTCAAGGGCCAAACCAATTTTATTCCTCTTGGTTTACTAGCATTTCTCAGTCATCCTTTCTCTTGCAACCTCACAGCATGGCAAGATTACACAGCAAGAGAACTGGTGGTGCAATTCCCGCCCCACTTTATTTCTCTCTTTCTCTCTCTCTCACACACACTCACACATACTTCTCACAAGATATATCTGCTCTTCTTGACAGTTATAGCTATAGCTCAAGGGAAGGAAAGACACTTTGAATAAAAATACCTATATATAGAGAAAGGCTTTGTCCTTGTGTCTCCAAGGTCTTATCTAGCTAGGATACATGAAGAAGCATTCCACTGGATTAAAGAGGCACTCTTATCCAGCTCTGGCTGCTGTTGGAAAGGTGCTGGATTAACCAGAGGTCTGGTCTTTGACTAGCTGGCACCCAACACTTCATACATACACCACTGCAAGGTTTTGTTGCTTCCTTTGCAATGGTTTGGCCAGAGATCCAAAAGCAAATGTAAAAAAGGCGTACAGATTAAATCTACTTTAATATGACTACTAGTTGAGTTAGAAAAAGTACCCAAGAGAGGTATGTGGTTAAGAACGTGGAAGGTAACAAAATCTGGATGTAAAATTCCTTGGCTGAGTCAGCATGGTGCCAGCATGATTCCCCCTAAGACACTTGCTCAGAACTTCACTGCTGGCACTTTTAGCCTCTTGTTTTGCTTGCTCTTAGCTTCTCTTAGACACCATTATCCAGGCTTCCTCCTTTGGTGAGGTTACCAGCTCATATTTGGTCTCCATGACTTGTCCTTTCACTGGGTGAAGGTACAGTTTCCTTACCAGGACACTCAGCAGAACTGTAGCCACCATATAGGCAAACCTGAGGGAAGAGGCAGGAGAAAAGAATAAAAACCTTGCTATGATGAAAATCTGCCAAAGGACAGCTGCCAGCGTGGACAGATTGTCTCAGCGGTAACAGGAAGAGGCTGAAAGCACCTTCTCTCCCTATGCTCACCTCACAAAGACCTCCTTCCCTATGCTCACCTCAACTCCGGGCACTCCTGGCTTCCTGAAAAACCCAACAAGGAGAGGTTTTTCATGGCCGATTCCTCACTGAATCTCTCTGGGTCAAACCTATGAAAGACAAAATACAGTGAGGCTTTCTGTGTGGGCACAGGTTCCTTTCCCCAGACACATGTGCACACACACAAGAAACTGGCAATGAAATACAGAATCTCACTAATTTGCTCTCTCTAAATCATGCTGGGTAATTCCACATAGATATACGAAGGCAATTGTGCATCCACTCCATCTATGCTCCCAGCTGGTCAGCTGTGTCCCAGCTTGGTTAAAATGCTGATAAACTGAGTTAGTGTGACACAGGGCTGGAACTAATATACATTACCTCTCAGCAGCGGGTATTTAGCTTGAGTACACAGCTGAGCTGATGCTGCTACCTGCCCTCTATTCCCCTCCAGGGCACACACAATCTGATTTGTCTCCCTCTCTCTCTCCCCCTGTGTCCCTTCCTCTCTCACTTCCAAAAATATTTCCCTTTTCTCCTTGCCCCTCACCCTTCTCTTCAAGCAGCTGGTGTGTGTATGTGTATGTGCTGGGGGAGGGAAGCTGGTGACTCATTCAAGTGAGAAAAGTGGTTTCCAGCACTAGGATGGTAGAGGCTGTGAGAAAACTATTATCCAGGGCTGGCATGAGTTAAAACAAGATTCCCATAATCAACTAACCACAGGGAGACTAATAAAATATCATTCAATTTAAATATTAAAAAAAAAAAAACCAAACAGGAAATTTGATGGATGGAAGGCAGTTCTCTTTCACTTTCTGCTAAATATTTCTGCTTATACTTCAAGCTTTTGGCTCCCTGCCTAAACATCCAAGCTCCGCTTCTACCAAGGTGAAAAGGCATGTGGGTGCTGATCCTCAGTAAAAGCAGCATCAAACTTGCATTCCCCCTGAACTGAAGTGGCAAATTACAAATGTTCTAATAGGAAAGAAAATGCAGCTGCCTAGCAAAAAAATAGGGAGGGCAAACAGCCATGCACAGTGGTTTCGTACAGTAGGTAGGTGAAAGGATCACAAAGATCTGATCTCCTATCTCCGTCACAGAAGTACACATCTACATCAGGCTAAACCTCAACCTCCTTCTCCTTGGAATAAACACTGTGTTCACAGCAGTCCTCACAGTCCTTCCCACGAGGCCTCAGCAAACCCTTCCTAAACAGTGTGTGTCCTATCCTAGGTAGGCAAGCCCTGCCAACATGCTCATAGATCGGTGCATCAATGCCTGAGCCTTTCGTAAGAGCTACACTTGCAGGAGAGGACAAGTGCTGTTCTAAAGGCTCTGTTCCTTCTCCTAAATCTCAGCTGTCTGTTCTCTCTGTCTAGAATAACTGACCCACATTTTTTTCCCAGCCCAAGTGAAGCAAGTCAGATACATGTTAATATTTGCCACCTGGAGGCCACAGGAAGCTACAGCAATTTTTATTCTTTAACCTCCGAAATGCTGGCCTGGATCCAGTTTTGTTTGCACAGATAGAAGTAATGAGGTAGCATTTTCCTTCCCCCTGAAAAAACAAAACTTCAGACTGACATTTCCTCCCTTGCATCATTGTTTCATGATGACAAGCAGTGATTCCAAAGCAATTCAAATCACTGTTTCCCTCTCACAGAAAACCTTAAAAAGAATTTACCAGCATTTTCCAGGGAAGCTCTGTGTGTGTATGTGTGCGCGCACGCAAAAAAAATTGTTATTAAACTCTAACACATACACACACGCAGACTGGAGCATGGGAGGATCATGACTTGAATTGCCCCAAAATCCCATCCATGGAGACAAACAAACCAAGACCTTCATAAATGGATTTTCTTACAGGCTCCCTTTCAGCTCCAAAATCTGCTTAAGGCAGGCCCTGCAGCCAAACAGGCTGCGCTGTAAGATCTAAAGAATGTTAATTAAAAAAAGGAAAGGAATTAGTTGCAATAAAAGTCTTGCTTCTACATACTTGTATGGTGATGGCCACGATGAACTACCCTGCAGCATCACACCAAGAGCATAAAGCACAAGTGTCTGCAAAGAAAATCAGATGTATGTCAGAGCAGAAAGAAATGCACAATTAAAGACACCTCTGGATGGCCCTGCTGGATGACGATTATTCTGTAGATTACTCATATTTATGAGTAATATGCTATATTCATATATATGCTATATTCATCTACAGATCTCCATAATCCATGCCCAGATGTTAGGATTTTAACTTCTAAGGCCCATGCTGCAACTGTTGGTGGTTAGAGAAGGTCTGATCCTGTTCCTCTACTCTTGCTGGCATGTATCTATGGACTGCTTTATTCTCTGCAATGGAAGGTACCACTCTGTGTGGGAAATATGGGGGATATGATCAGGCCTGAAATTGTGCTCTTTTATGCACAACTGAGCCCATAAGCCCCTTCAAAAGATGATTCGTCCCTGGTGGACCCAGAACCGGAAGCAAATCTGCTCAGCAAGAGAACATTAATTCCCAGAGCCTCTCCCACAGAGGAACCGCAGGGCAAACTTTGAGCTAAATTGTACTTTCAGATGACAGAGCAGCTGCTCAGGTTCAACAGTGTCAGAAGAAATGGTCTTCCTGCCTCACCCCTCTGTGGGAAGAAGAGGAAACAGCAAATTCCCCTCCAGGAAAGCAGAGTGGCCTAAGTGCTCCCAGTACTGCCCTACCTCTTTGGGGATAGTATGTTGGTCAACTCTCCCCTCCAGCTCCTGCAGCTGTGCAGCAATGGGAGTAAGCTTTGCTGTTCGCACTGTCTCACACAGGACTTGACGACAGTATCTGCAACCAGTAAGACTTGGTTAGTTTAACCCTCCCAGAGAGAAGCTTGTCCATGTCCTTGTGGCAGCAAGGACAGCTGAGTCACCTGCTGCATTTAGGGTCACAGTCTGTTCCTGGAGCTGTCTCAAGCCACACTGAGCCACTTCATTTTTTTTTCTGGCAAGGAGTCCCAGCATCTTTGCAAGAAGCATTAAATCTCATTATCAGCTTTTAGGGAAGGTTATTGAAATCTCTCTTCACCACACTTTTTTCAGATTTTAAACCAAACTAACTCTGCTAAAAAGCATAAACACACCAGACCTTTTCCTGGACCTCTCACCCACACAAGAAGCAGCAAGAAACCCACATACTCAATACTCCCTTACTGAAACTCTAACACTAGTCCAAATACAAAATGCATCCAGTTGCACCAACAGATGCACGAAAAATAAACGCACACTGCTAACCAGTCATCATCCTAGTTCTGTGGCCCTTTGAAAAGAAGATTATTCCATGCTTTCTCTCTAAATATGTCTAATGTGAATCCAACCATTAAAATGACCGATTACCTCTACTTTTGGAAAACTAGGACAGAAACCAAACAAGACAGTAAGCAAACAAATTTTGGCCTGGCAGCCAGGGCACTGATTCTGTGCTCTCCTCTGCTGATGAACCTAAAGGGTTTCCTACAGACACCCTGAAGAGAGCAGCTTGGTCCCCATGTCTGGAGCCCTACAGCAGATTCTCTCTGTGCTGCAAGTCATCCTGTGGTTCGATCACTTCCAGAAAAAAGAAGGAAGTAGCTTTTGGATGCCTTTTCCTGGCCCAGTATAGGCTGGGCATCAGGCTCCAGCACATGAAGCCCCTGTCCCCACCACATGAGATAACCTTCCTCTGCAGTTCCTTCCATGGGACCCACCTGAGCTGCTCGATTTTCTCATGTGTAATTGGTCCCTTCCCCAGAACGCAGTCCATCTCCTTGTAGAGATTCTGCTGAACATCTTCTGAGGTTGTCAGGAAATAGACTGCCCAGGTACACACTGGGGAAGAAATCAAGACAAGAGTGGACCCAGAAAATTCAATCCTTTACAAACTGCATTCAGTTTTCTTACCTCCTGTATTTGCAACATTACTTTTTGACCCAGAAAAGGGTGACCTCTCTTAACAGCAGGTTGTACCAATTCTGTGTTCAGTGGCAGGAGTAGAGGCTGAACTCCTGTGTAACAAGAGACCCTGCAAGCTAAAATTCTCTTTCCAATGCTATGAGGAGCTCAGGGAGCAGTGCAGGAGACTGAGCCGTTTAGCCTCACAGCTCTGGGGAAGATACCACACAGCCCAACAAACCCTGGGGAACCAGGGTTATTAGACCAACCATGCAAACGAAAGGCTGGTTTGCCCAAAGCATCAGAAAATTCCCTTATTTAGGGGGCTTCCCCAGCACATCTCAGGTGAGTGCTCCAGACAGCCAACGTCTGGGGCTCCTGACAGGGACTGACAAGAACAGTACAGCTCTCTACAGCAGGCTGGCTAGCCCTTGTCTCCCCTACATCTATTTTGTGAGTGTCCTGGTTTCGGCAGGGATAGAGTTAATTTCCTTCCTAGTAGCTGGTGCAGTGCTGTGTTTTGGGATTTAGGATGAGAACAAAGTTGATAAGGCACCGATGTTTTAGTTCTTGCTAGGTAATGCTTACACTAGTCAAGGACTGTTTAGTTTCCCATGCTCTGCCGACTGAGAAGGCTGCAGGTGCACAAGAAGCTGGGAGGGGGCACAGCCAAATTGGCCAAAGAAACATTCCATACCATGTGACGTCATACTCAGTACATAAACTGGGAGAAAGCTGGCCGGGGGACCGCTGCTCGGGGACTGGCTGGGCATCGGTCGGCAGGTGGTGAGCAATTGCACTGTGCATCACTTGCTCTGTGTATTA
>NW_008794003.1:1113522-1124397 GCF_000699145.1 Aptenodytes forsteri
GCCCGCTGCTCGGGGACTGGCTGGGCACCGGTTGGAGGGTGGTGAGCAATTGCACTGTGCATCACTTGCTTTGTGTATTATTATTATTATTACATTATTATTATTTTATTTCAATTATTGAACTGTTTTTATCTCAACCCATGAGTTTTTCTCACTTGTGCTCTTCCAATTCTCTCCCCCATCCCACCGGGGGGTGGGGGGAGTGAGCAAGCGGCTGTGTGGTGCTTAGTTGCCAACTGAGGTTAAACCACGACAGTGAGGTACTCAACGAATATCTTCAATAGCAGAGTGAAAAAGAAACCTTGCATAAGAAATAAGTGTGTAGGATGCAGTTTCCCTTAAGCTACAAGGAAATGTTTCTACCACTCCAAACTGTCTATTCATGAGAACTATCTGGAACTCCTGAGGAGTCGAGCCCCTTAAAATGACAGTCTTCCTGGATTCCTTGGAGAGGATATTCTCTGGGGAGAGTATTATCATAGTTGCCAAATTTACTCTCCACATTCTTCAACACCCAGCTGCACCTGGGAGGTTTTCTTTGGAGTCCCAGCCCTGCTGGCTAAGATACAGGGCCTGATAATCATCCTGCTATCATAAGAGATTTTACACAGCTCCGGTTTGTATTTTTATTTTGGTTTTTTTCCCCTAATCTTTGCACATATCTCAAAGTAGCTCCTTTGAAAGTCTTCCATACATGGAACACACCTATCCTCCAGAAAGCGGCCAGCCAGATTCCAGCACTCAGCTCTAATTTCCTTCCCGTGTGCCAGAACCAATTTTACAACACGATCTTTGTGGCTTACATCTTTTGGTGCTTTTTCATCAAATTTAGCATCAGTTGGCTGGGGTTAGAGTGCAAGCAAAAAGCAATGGGAAGAAATTCTGAGGTTCACCAAAAGACTGGGAAGGTTGTCAAACACAACTTAGTTTAAACTCACTAGCTTCAAGGCTGTGTCGAGAGTCTGTTGTAAAATTAGCTGCTTCTATACACCCGTAGCTCAGGAGAAACAGAATGATCAATATAATTTTTTATTAGCCTAGAATAAGTCTCATGTCATCACACGCAGTTTTAGACAGCTGAGTGTAAGGATGGAAAGTTACCTACAATCTGTACTTACAGTTAGCAGTGATTATGCATCCTGCCAAGGAGAAAATCATTGTATCTTCCAGAATCTAGGAAATAAAATCTGCTTCAGAGAATGAAGTTCATAAGACTGTAAAGATAAAAAAGAAGTGGCACATTCTCCATTCAAGTGCATGAAATCCCTTTAGTGCAGAGAGCAGGAAATACATCTAGAAGACACAGACTGAACTCTCTACAGAACTTCCACTGGAATGGCACGAGACGTGCTTAATACTAACATATTTCTGGTTTATAGAAATAGCAACGAAGCAGTGGCAAGGAAAACTACCAAAGTCTAATGCAATTAAACATTGTAGGAATGGAAAAAGAAGGAGAAACCCTGCTTTAGTAAGGAATCTGACCTAAGATGCAAAAAAATTAATCAAAGGCTACAATGTAATGAGCTTGTAATAGCAGAAGTCCATTACTATGTAATGACATAACAGCTGCACAGACCTGCTGGTCACTCAGGTTCCCCTGCAGCAAGGTGTCTATAAAGACGTGCCTGTTGAATGACCTGCCTCGGCGCTCCTTTGTAACTTTCCTTAAGGTGGATTCCATCTCTGTCAGAGCTTGGGAAGCAAAAAGAAATGTTTATTTTGAAACCTGATCATCCTGAGTGCTGCAGAGAAGCAAATCCATCTCCCCAAGCAGATTTTCAGACCAGCTTTCCCTGCTGGGCTCACTTACAGAAGCAGCCTCTGTTACGTGTTACTGTCAATTTGGAAGGCGGTATCTCCAATTTAGTCGAAAATGTAGGAACCAAATCAGACAGGTTGCCTATAAAAAGCCACCCTTACAGGTGTAACTGAGATATGTACTCTACGAATTGAAATCACGTAAGGGGAAGTCAAATAACAGTTAGTGTTGAACCATCAGAGAACATGTTTAATCAGCCCCCATAAAAACCACTGAGACAGATAACACTAGTTGCATGGCCTGTAGAGTTATAATTACTGATGTGTTGCAGCACCTCCAGCCACTGATGGTCTCCCTTTTGCTAGGGGCTCTACAAGCATGGTGCAAGAGGATGGCTCTGTGCTAAAGAGTCCGCATAGACAGAGCGAGGAAGGTGGGGAAAACGTGCGAGGGTTTTGGCACAGAGAGTCCACAAATCTGAAGGTAATTGGGTGTCTAACTCCTGGTGGCTGTTGTGGGAACTGGGGGGAGTTAGGGACCTAGATGCCATTGGCTGTCTGATTTAAATGACCTATTCAAGACTATCCAGGAAACATGGAGCAGAAGTTGGATCCGAAACTCGATTTACTAAGGCCCAATTCAGCCCCTTCGTCTTAGAACTACACTTCCTCCCTCCTCTCCACATAGGAAGGCCAGCAACACTTAAACACCAAGCCTCACTATCTGGAGTTTGTTAAATTGTGTCCTAATGCATCATCCTACTACAACTCAGGAACAGTCCTGAACAAGTGCCCATGGGAGAAGCCCATTTTAATGGGGTGGTAGTTGTCCTCAGGTTCTGAAACCCACAGAACCAGCAACATAAAGAAGGAAACACTGGGTTTGGAGGATTTACAAGCAAATCCTTAGTTCTAGATACAAGCTACTTTTGTTTAACATCTTATCAATCAATACTGAAAAGCTTTAACTATTAACAACAAAAAAGACAGGACAACTGAAAAATAACTAACTTACTGTGAAATACATGAGAAATAAAAGCACTGCCATAACAGACCTGAAAATCATGTTACCTTGTAATAGCACATCAGAGGCTATCACGTGGAAGGTATCCATCAAAGCAGCACCTCTGTACTTGTGCCTTCTAGCCTGTCAGTGACTGGCAGCACATTCACCAAATGGTGCATCATAAGAATGACCATACAGGCCAAACCAAGTGGCTCCATCTGTCTCCACCTAGCACAATTGCCTGCCTCCAGGAGAGGCCAAAAGTGGACACTAGGGAACAGAACAGGAAGGGAGCAAGCACAAGATACTTCCCAGGATCCTCTATCAGCCTCCAGACTGGACAGACCATAGAACTAGACCTGGAACTAGAGTTCTAGTCCTACAAACTTCTTGCACAATGGTAGGCTTGTCACTCAACTCCAAAACAATGATCTTATGCGAGAGTAAGGCAGACACACCTGGTAGCTTATGGCACGATGATCAACTCTGCAGAAAAGCCAAGACAGCTGGACAAATTAAGTGCTTCCATACACTAGCTAACTCTAAGTATTAATGAGAGTGGGAAGACTGTGATTTTGGGAGGAACCTACCATCTTCGTAGAGCTTCTTCCTAGTCATGTTTTTGTCAAGGGACCCATCCAAGAAACCCTTCCCAATCTCCGACCAGATCTGAAAGAAGGACAGAGAGAAGAGCACCATCACTCACCACAGGCTGAGACTGCTGAGGCTCTTCTATTTTTCCCTATTCAGGAAAATGAAAACACCAAATAAAATGAAGACTTCCTGTGAATACGGAACTGGTCTCTTTAGGGCACCATGTCCCATTCCAGATATTACATCTATGATAGCTGAAATTGAGATGAAATGAAACAACTGTAGGAGAAAAAACATGGGAATCTTGAATGGGAGATGGAACTGTTTCTTTCCCACCCTATCACCAGCAGATTTAACATCCCCAGATGTGGACACAGCTTGCGACCTCCTCAGATTTTCCTTTCTCCACAATGTCACAGAGTCTTCAGCAGATCTTTGAAAAGGAGAAGTTCCACTGACATTTCCAGTAGAGTTTAACTGACTTAGGTACCAAACACCTCTCAACTGCCATTGGATCTGGGTTCCCAATCCCCACAGATCCTTTAGAAACACCTTAGACTAATGACAGCAGGATCAGCAGTAGGATCTTTCTGATAGTTTCAGCGTGGGACAATTGAGGCAGAGCCCTCAAGCTCTTAAGCTTAATGTTAGCTTAATGTTGAAGTCTCAGCAGTAGCTTGTACTAAACTGTACACAGACACAAGCTGTGTGCTGTTGGCATGGAAAAATATAATAGGAGATTTCCTGGCTCTTCGTGACACTTACTGCATCATGGTGCCTGCGGAATCGGATGACTTCCCGGTCATCTTCAAAGCTGCTGCCCATAGCTGTCTGCGTGACAGACTTCATGGCAAAGCCCAGCATGTGCTGGCAGAGTGGCACATGTTGTGCCTCAGGGAGGGAGAGCCATTTGGCTAGCAACTCTTCTGACAGCTTGAGAGGGAAGGAACCATTAGTTGGCAGTAATATCAGCAGCCTATTTACCAAACATAGCCTGGAGACATTCCCACCCAGTTCCTAAGGCAGACCACACTTTCATGGCTATGGCATGAAGCTACACTCTTTCCAGGGTTTCCTTCCATTGTTAACTGAAACAGTAACATTTTAGCCTCAAATCTTCTGCCTCTTACCAAGGTTTTCCCCCAACAAGGCAGCCCTGTCCTCCTCTCTTGTTCCCTCTGTCACAAAAGAAACCTTAAAAACTTTAATACTAGTAGCTCCGGACTGGGAGATCATATTCTGGCTGCTGGGCTGAGCCAACAGAACAGTTCTTCACCTGTTTGTGGTCCCAATAGCTGGTTCCTTACTCCTCCCTCCTGTACTGGGAAATAAATTTAGAATCCAGATGCTCCAGTATCTTTTAACTGCATCTGGTATCTTGGCATAAAAAGTCACCAAGCTCAGCCCTTCCCCCTAACTCACTGGAGCTAAGAGAAACCAAATATTCACACCGTGCTTGAACGGGCAGAGGCTGTTCACTGTCTCAGATGCTTATAGTTCCAGCACTAATTTGAATGCAGCTCTGTTATCCTAGTGATCATTCTCACTAAAGTTTCCCCTGTGAGCCACACAGGGCTTCTCTGCTGTACAAAGGCAGTCACGCACCTTCTGGATGAGAGCAAAGTTACTTTGCAAGGACTTGGTCACACCATTTTCATACAGCTTTCTCCTCATGTGGCTCTCTCCTGTATCCCCATTCAGGCTGGACTGGTACCTCAAGAGAGACTTCAGCATTGTCTCAAAGGGATCCACTGAAAGCAAATAAAGGAAACACCATTTGAAAGTCAGGCAGTCACACCACACAGGGATGATGAAAACAGCAATCTTTTTAATCGGGCGCTGCTACTTCTGGGCAGTGACAAGGCATGGCTCCTTCCCGCAGGAACAGTCTCTTTGGGGTGTCAAGCTTCTCTTGCTCAGTGTGGGCTGGGACCTCATAAGGCCTCTTCTCTGTGGCAGGGTACCATCCTGTGATCAGCTCCCACTGCAGAGATTGCCTGCTGGCTCTACCAAGTAACTCTTTAGTAACGACACCTTGGAAGCTTGTTCCCAGCTTGCCAGTTCCCAGCTGGCTGCGCCACTGACTTGGTGACAACAGTGAGCGTGACATGTTCCTTGCCCTTCTCCGCCAGCCTGATCTGCAGCTGCTCTAGCACATTCCCCCTTGACATCTGGTGCGCCCTCCTGCCCTGACCATGGCTATGCACTCAAGACATATCAGCTCACATGAGAGACTTAGCCAGAGGTTGCCCTCCGCACTCCTTACCTTGCTTCACAGCCCCAGCAAATCTCATTTGACACCCTACTGCTCCTGCATGACTTCTCTTGCATGCACTGAGTTTCCTGCTGATGAGCTCTTCCCAAAATAACACCTACCTCTCTCAGTCAGGGCTGCCTCCAGCAGAGAAGCTCTTACAGAAAACAGTACCCCACTAAGCTACAGAATGCCTTCTACTTCTAATCGCTTTACTTTCCTTCTTCCTTCCGCACAGACACTTGCAACAGTATACAAACTAGAAAAAACCACATCTCCTCCATCTTCCATATCCATGGCTCACTTCAGTTAGATTTTTAACTCTGAATTTCACCACCAGGGGCCTCTACTTAATAAATTTGTTAAAGTATATTAGATGTCAATACAAAACTGTGCAATAAAACATGGCATATGCTTCTCCCTTTCTGTAAACTTTTCTGTGGGTCTTGCAGAACTGGCAGAATCTTTAAGGAACTATTTGGAAGCAGCAATTGGGGTTTTCAGAAGGGATATTTTCGCTGTTTATCACAGTCTGTTATTTCTCCCAGATGGAGAGTGAAACTTCTGAGGCATCAGAAAACATCAAGGCTGGGCTAGACACATATGACTCTACCAATTGTGGATGTACCTAGGATTCCCAGCAGAGATCAGGGCCTCATTACGCTACTAGACAAACACACAAGAAAAGACAATTCCCACCTGCAGAGGACTTACTACCTAATGACACAAAAGCAGCTAATGAGGCCAAAGGCATAAATATGGTAGACTTTCCTAAATGCTTTTCTCTCACATCATTTCCCTTCCAAGGTTTTTAAGCTCTGCATCTCACCCTCTTTCCCACTTTGAATGACAAGGAGTGTGTGCATGTGTCTTTTGGCACAGCAGATGGTACCTGCAGCTCTCCATGTGGAGCAGGCTGTTATGTGACTCTAGCTGCTGCTGACAATTTCTCCTCCAAGGTACTTTGTCATGGAGTGGCTGCTGCTATTCATGCCACGATTCCCTGCTGGCTGGCCCTGGCAGAACTAGGCACAGTACTGGGGTAGCCAGAAAGACACATGGCTGGAGGTAAAGCCCACACAGCAAATCTGGCAAGCAGAGGCATTTGGAGAGGCCAGAGGATGCTTAGCACCATCACCTGCAGAAACTGCAAAGTTCTCCTGGTGCATATGAAAGAAAACTGCTGAATCAGCCACGGGCTCCATTTTTTTATCCCGTCCCTAGTGCAAAGCAGTCCCATGCCACTGATACACTCACTGTTGTGAACTCAGGACTGCAGACCCCACACTGCCCTTTGCTGAGGGCTGACCCTGCCTCGCAGTATTTGAGAAATAGCTATTTCTCCACAGCTACAGGAGGCTAGTGACTCCACAAGGCACAAACCACCTCTCGGAGACAGAGCTCTGCCCTGCCAGCACTTCCTCGGACTTCTTCCTTTGTCCTTGTCTTGAAAACATCTTAAGGGTTACATTTTCAGTCCTCTTAGTGAAGCATATCAAAATTTCAACTGTTCCTTCCACTTACAAGGAAATCTTCTCCCGCATCCCAAGAACCTCAGAGTGCTGTCCTGGACACCACTGTAAATAAATATGGAGAAAAGATCTAACTCTGGATAGTCAAGACAGATGCCAAGTAGAACTGAACATCAGAGATGGAAAGGACCTCTGAAGCTGCACAGTACAAATGCTCACAGAACAGCAATGAAGCTGTCCTGCTCAAACACGCCAAGACCCATAGCTCCATCTCCAGCATTCAATGTGCTTCAGGTTCACTGTCCCAACCCAAAAGGCGACATTCATTGACTCATGAGAGTTTTCCAAGTGGGTCTCTGAACCCACTGCTCCTAGCAATCCTGAACTAGTCCACCCTCTTCACATCCACACCCTTTGCAGGTCTGGACTGCTTCCCCAGAGCCTCTCACGGGAACCACCAGTATCAGCAGTAAAGTTTTACTTCCTTTGAATTCTCCTTGCAAATTAATCTCAACCAAGCTTTAAGAAGCCATGAAAACGTACCAGCTTCAAGCACTGCTTTAAGCATGAGGAAAAACAGCCTCCTGGCATTGGGAACCTGTTAATAACTATGAATGCAATTAGTCCAACTTCAAGGCTCTCATGATAGATGCGCTATCAGGACCTCTCTCTCTCCAAGAAGTTTGGCCATACCTGTGACACACACATGAGACGAGAGGAACCTTTCTATGCTACTTGGAGCCAAACCCTATACCTCAAACTTGGAAACCAACAAGCAGGCATCTATGAAGAGCAGCTCTGGCCTCAGGTACCCCAGCAGACTGAGGAGGAGTCACATGGCAAGGGTTTTCAGGTGGAGCTGAAGAGTCAGGAGTTGGATATAACACAGTCCACAGTGGGCTGCCTCCTGCCCCACAGCACTGTGGGCACAGAAGAGATACAGGCAAGGCCAGGTCTCCAACAAAACTGGAAGCTGCCCAGAGCCAGTTGGTGGCTGAGACCTACCACAACACCTACTCCTACTCACCAGGAAATGATACAGGAACTGTTTTGCTACAGCCACTCAGCTGCTACGTGTTGTTTATACTCAAAGCTCCAGGAAAATCAATCATTAAGATTCCTTACTGCTAATAACGTTTGAGCACTTCTGACAAGCACCAGTGCTAAAAGGAAAGCACTGATACAACTAACATCACTGCTTTTTCAGGTCTGAGTTCAGTACAGATCACGAGAACCCTCCTTCTTAAGCCTGCTGCTGCTGCCTTTACGAGGATCCCCCCAGAAGCTCTTCCTTCTGTTGGGCTGAACACACTTTCCCTGGCTCCTCCTGCACAACAGGCTCCCCACTCCTCTGAGAGCCTTTCTTTGCACTTGCTTTATTCAAAATCATGCTTGAGTACAGAGGTCAGAGCCGTACACAGGATTCTGTCTGGCTCACGTTCATCTTGTGCAATAGCCTAGATGCTTTCCTCTCTACAGAAAATACATGACTCAGTGCACCCTTTTCTTTTTTTCCATGGCCATGTCATCCTGCAAGCAATTAATACAGCCTGCTCTTGCTCCTCCCCTTCCTGTTTCTGCTACCCCAGCCCTCAGGGGTACCCATCTCCTTGCTCGGGAGGACACTCTGCTCCACTGTGTTGACAAGGAGTCCCAGCGTGACACCATCAGGGCAGGCTGTTAACGTAAGTGGGGGTATTTCACCTCCCCAACCCAGCATTTCTCTTTCCCAACACAATCCAGCCTCACTCCCTCTTTCACTTCTCATATCCCATCACCTCCAGCTTCAGTGATGACCCAAGCAGTGTCCAAGCAAATGCTGAACTGAAACCCTGACAGAAACACAGTTCTACCACTTTCCTTGTCTAGAAGTCTAATTATCAAAGAAGTATGGTGTGCGTTTCCTATTTATCCCCATCCTTAAAAAATACGTTTAGCCCTTAGCATAGCAGGACGCCAGACTAGTCTGTAACTGCCTGGGTCACATTTCTTGCACTGAAGTCCAGGCACTGTATTTGTTTTTCTCCAGTATTTGGGTACTCCCAAATTCATTCCACCTTCTGGAATGCCATTGCTATTGACTGTGTCTTGCTGATCTTCGTTAATTCCCACTCCTTTCCCAAATCATCACCAATTTTTTTGAGTCTGTCATGCAAGTGTACAAGAAGCTTACCCATCATGACCCCAGCATAAAGTGATGCTGAGATATCTGCCTGTGCCTAAAATCAGCTTACAGTATCAGGTCAGAGGTGTGCAACCAGCACCTCATTCAACCTTATAAGATGAAAACTGGAAAAACAAGAGGTTAAACCCAAACATCAACTGAGTTAACTTATTGTCTGTGATCACCTTAGGAAGCAAAACACCTACCTAAGAGACTTACACCATAAATTAAATATTCCTCCCAGGACTAAGAGGGTCAACTCAGCTACCAGCACCACTGACCACTTCCAAGTCTGGAAGATCACTAGAGGTTTTCAGCACAAAATTCTACATGCCAAAGAAAACCAAAAGTTAAATAACTTCTTCAAATAATACTCTAAAAACCTCCACACCAAACCACACAAGGAAGCTATCACAAACTAGCACAGTTCCTTTCAGCAAATTTTCCCCTCTTAAATTGTATTTCAATTTAAGCAGCATAAGCTGCTTTTAAAATGTATGTCAAGTTGCTACAGGATCTTTGCCTTGCTGTTTCAAGTGACTAACAAGCATGATGCTTTCCATAAACATTTGCCTGTAGGGAGATGGTAAAAGACACAAGCGTACTAATTTCTTGATGGTCACTGGACAGCAGCAACTCTTGGTCACTGATATTCGAGGCCAATAAGCAGGACCAAAGACACACCTCAACCACCACCACGTCAGCTGCAAACTAAGTCTTATTTTCTTTCTACTTGGAATGAAACCCCAGCTTCCTTTGACATAGGATGCCCAGCAAGGCCAGAAGGAACAAACGGATTCAAAGACAAAGCAAAGGACACTTACACAACCGGTTGGGGTTAATATGTTGTTTCAGGAGATCAATTGAGCCAAGGCTGACAACAAGACGCCTTCCAAACCAGAAAGACACCAGTGGGCCATATTTCTCATGAAGGTTCACCAGGAACTCATGCAAACTGCTGCTGGCAATGATATCTGGCAGGTTGCCATCCCTGAGGAACACAAAGAAAGTATTTGGTCACGAACAGCATCCACTGGCAAGGCTGAACTTGACTGATGTGAAGATGGAAAGGACTTACTTTTCATCAGTTGGAGCCAGCCCAGGGATACCTGCTGCTTGCCTAGATGCCTAGAGAGTAAAAGGAAATGCATCAGCCTCCTTGAACTTAGATTTTATACAAGCCCCACAGCTTTCCAGCAGGAGAGCTGGATTTTCCACATCAATACTGCTGCACGACTTACAAACACTAAACAAGAGCTGGATAAGCCACATCTTCAGGCCTCAAACCTGTGAAAGCTTATGAAGCCAATCAACTGTAAGCGTGTGTGTGCCCAGTCCCACTGGCTAAGCCAGGATTATTCATCTGGTTAGTTGAAAGATCCCTGCGTAAAGATTTAAAGGGTCAGGTTTGCAATGTAGATCTTGTACCCAGATTTTGCCCTGGAGATCTGCACACGAGCAAAACTGCAAGGTGAGCAGATAAAGCCTTTCTAAGAGGGATTCACCGGGGCATGTAAAACGTGAGGTGTGCCAAAGCGTGCAGGCAGGGCTGCCTCGCTGGCTCGGGAGGGCCGGCCGGGAACGCCCTGCAAAGCAAGCGCTCCCGCAGGCATCAGCCACGTCC
>NW_008794003.1:1125042-1129111 GCF_000699145.1 Aptenodytes forsteri
CCTCGGGGAGTAAGCGCTGCGCAGGGGCTGCGGGAGCCTGCCCCGGGCCGTCCCCCGCCTCCGCGGCTCTAAGCGCTCTTTCCCTCTCTTCCAGGAAAGTGAAGCGGGTGCTGTTCGTTCCCTACGCCCTGCACGACCGAGACGCCTACGCCCGGACCGCGAGGGAGAAGTTTGAAAGCTTGGGTAAGGCTGGCCCGCCCCGGGGGGCCGAGTCCCTCGGACAGCTGCTGCGGAAACGTCGCCTTTGCCGTGGGGCAGCCGCGCCGCAGGGGCTGGCCGTGCTGGGCAGCACCCGGGCGGGCACTCGCAAACCGCTGCTCTAAGAGGGGATGAGGCGGTCAACGCCTCTGGGCAAGCAACTCTGCAGCAGTCCGTTTTACTGGGGTCCGAACGGGGGTAGTGCTGCAGGGAGCGGTAGAGAGGGGTTTGGCTAGCTCTGCTGCACGCTGTTAAGTTACAGTCAGCAATGGGAGTGAGAGCAGCAGGGAGTTGTTTGCTAACTTCTACCTAGAAGTAGATGCTTTAGAGGCCTCCGGAAGGAATCTTGTTGCAAACACTTCTAACCACTTCAGGGAGGAACTTTTTGTTCCTGAATACTAAGTGGCATCTTTTTATCCTCCTTAATCACACTGGGGAACATTTCTTCCCATACATCTTAAACCTCTGCTCAAGCCGTGCAACTACTGGTGTTAAGTGAGGACCATTACTATAATGCATTTCAACCAGCCAGATATTTCCAGGATGAACAGCAACTGAGCTTTGCTTCAAGCAAAGGTCTTTCCAGAGCAGCCTACAGCAACACCTCCACCTAACATCTATCACCGTTCAGGATAACTTTGGACCTGTTACTGTAGTAATAATCGGTACTCACTTCCCTGGGCAGCACACTTTGCTCCTTGTCTTGCAGAAAGATTGCTGCTATGAAATGTCCATGTTCTTCTGGCTCTCCTGGCACTTCCTGTACTCAGTGAACCCCAGCAAGGCAAATCTGTCAAAGCCAGACATTTTAACCATTACAAAAAAAATACTCAGATCAGGTATTTGCACTAGTAATGCTAGACCAATGATGGCACATCCTGTTCAGACTCACAGGCAAGCTGAAGACTGACAGCTTTTTCCTTCTCTTATTTTCTAGTTAGCCAGTAATGCTCAGCAGCACTTTTGTGCCTCAGCCTGCACCTGCTGAGTGAAGTGCTCTGCTCTTAGACACTAAGCACATCTATCCATAAAGCAAACATTTCCTTTGGTACAGCTGGATGCAGAAGCCCTGCACTAATGTAGGACGTATACTGCGTTTTATGTTGTAGAGTTCTCTGAAATTTCCCTGGTTGTCTGGTGAGACATTTGGCTCGGGGTCGGGGGGGGCAGGGAGGGATTGAACATGCCACATTCTTCTGCCAAACTGAAGTGGCAAAGGTAAATACTTTTTCATTGAAGGTTATGGGCTGGACAGCATTCATGAATCTTGTGATCCAGTGGAAGCTGTAAGGAAATCTGAAGCAATATTTATCGGTAAGTTTTACTTCATGCTCCCTGACGAGGGTTTATATAGGGCACTGGATTAGTCCTGCTCAGAGCTGGCACTGTAGAGACAACAATGAAAAAGTTGGGCCTAGCAATTATTAGAAACTACAGAAAACAGTACTTTAATTGGGAACAGTAAGACCCTAAATTTAGTGGTGAGGAGGGAAGTAGGAGAGATTTATTAATGGAACTTTGTCTCCAGTAAGTTTCGAATTATTCATTTGAACAGTACTTCAGCGTTAAAAACATGATCATCACAGCTGTATCATCACTGTATTAAGTCTAAGAAGATTCAGGGGTACCGTGCTCAAACTGAGTGTAGTCCTAATACCATGCTCCTGGGTATTAGAACAGTGTCCGCTGTCAAACAGCCAGTGCCAGAGTTACAAGAAGGACTCGGGGCATAAGCCCGTGGCCTGCCCAATGACCATTCTTCTGAAGCTCCCGGTTTTCTGCTGCTCAAAGCAGGATACTACCCTGAATAGAGCATAGAAATCATTGAGCCTGCCAAGTTTGTAAAGGCTTCAATTAAAACTAGTGGTGAAAGCATGTTAAATAAGCTGGACTCTCTTTCTGCAGGAGGTGGGAACACGTTCCGTCTCCTGAAAGCTCTCTACGACAACAGTCTGATACAGGAGATCAGGAAAAGAGTTCTTGAGGTAAAAACTACAGGACTCAGGCCAAGTCTGAATGGCAGGATCTCATGCATAAGCTTTTGTTCAGACAAATCCAAGTTGATTCTACATCTTTGTTTTTAATATACTTCAAATATTGAGCCATCTCATGCAACCTGGTGAACTGAAATCTGTGGCCAAATAGGGCTGTCATTAGTCACTGAAGCCTGAAAAGACTAAGGTCAGCAATCTTTCTAGGGCAGTTTCCCAGATGTGGGACTGCAAGACCTTGGGATATACCTTAGAAGTAAGCCCCTCAACTTAAAATACCAATGAAGAAGAGTGCAGGATTTAATCTATGTCCAGAAACCCTGTCTTTCAGCTTGAGATGTCCACTTTGTATCTTGTTAATAGATACCGGTATGTTCAAGCTGCAGGTTGTCTGCTAATAAACTGACAATAGAGTTGGATCCACACATGCCTTTTAGACAATGTCCTGTTGACGTTGAAAATGGTGTAATTACCTTGAGTACCTCCTTGACCTGGAATTGAGAGGTATGAGTGCCATTGAGCCCTTCCAGTCAGCAGCCCCATTGTGGCTGGTGAATCTCATAAGGCACAGCAAAGATATGCCATCCATGGAGGAGAACAGAAGCAAGGTGTTCCCCTAGCAATGTGGAACTGCAAACGACTTCAGGCAGATTTATGCAAGCAGAGTATGTTTGAAAAGGCTGACTGCCAAGAAGAAAGGTTAGCTAGGCTGTCTTAATATACAGAAATTCAATGCCTGTTGTGGGCAGAAAATCCAGAAAATGTTCGCGTCCCAGTGAAGTCTAGCTAGCTATGTGATTATATTAGCACCAGTTCTCTCAACATAGCTTATTTTTACAAATTGTTCAGCATTATCCATATACTTGCATGTTTGTGTAGAATCCTTCCACGTACAGCATAGTACATAGTACTGTGTACATAGTAGTAATACCTAAACTAGCACTAAACTAGCTGGTCATAGTACCGGTAAGCTAATGCTGTGGCAACATCGTACTCCGCTTCAGATGGTCTACTCTCCTCAGAGGCTAGTTAAGAACTAGTTCAGATATTTCCTGTTAACTGCAATGTAGAGAAGTCCCTCTTATCTTAATAGCAAAGTCCAATATATGCACTGACAACCTTACCAGTTCTCTCTTGTGATGGGGTCACAGAGTTGTGAGTACAGGACATTCAACAGCTAGTTCTCTGACAACCATGACATATACAGACTATTGCCCACCTCAAAACCTGAATTCTTGTTCTTCTGCTTTTCACCTGTAAAGCTAGCAGTGAGATGAGCTAGAAGGACTAAGTCTGATCTGATCGCTGAGTCTCTTGAGATTGATCGAAGATGCTATAAAATGCAGTTCCTAGTTATGATACTGCATACTAATCATTGCTTTTGTCTTTCAGGATGGGATTCCTTACATGGGATCCAGCGCAGGAACTAATGTTGCTACCATCAGCATCAATACTACCAATGACATGCCAATTGTTTATCCACCCTCCCTGCAGGCCCTAGGTTTAGTTCCTTTTAATATTAACCCCCACTACCTGGACCCAGATGTTAAAAGCACTCACATGGGTGTAAGTAAAGCATGCCAGAGCTAACACAGTAACCAGGATGCAGAGGTGTAACAATAGTGTGCATTTGCAAGGCCTTACAAAGCTATAGAATGTCTAACAGCTGCTCCCTAGAGCAGTTGGAAATGCCAGTGAGGCAATAACATTTTACTCCCTCCTAAAGCTTTTCTTTGAGTGGGAAGAGGAGTTGGCAACAGTACTACCGAGGTGGAACAAAGTGTTTTTCACAAACAGAAGCTGTGCAATGTCTGAAATATTGTTGCTTCATACCTGGCATGGAATTGGGGGGGGGGGGGGGGGGGGGGAAACTTTATACT
>NW_008794003.1:1129148-1156474 GCF_000699145.1 Aptenodytes forsteri
GGGGGGAGGGGGGAGAAACTTGAAATGTTACGATGCAATGCACGGTGTTTCTGGAAAGTCCTGCCATAGTCTGTCTTGCCTGCTGTTTGAGAAGACCTAACTTAAACATACGTTAAGAGGCTTAAATATCTAAAGGTCCGAAAGAACTATCAGAACAGGGAGATCTTTAGATTGCATGCAAACTTGTTGTATAAGAAAATACCTAGGCACTAGCGTCCCTGCAGAGAGCACACCCTGTAATGCCCAGTACTGAGCAAGCACATGTACTAGTGTAGCTGAAAGAAAAACACTTCAACCATCAAGCATAAAGACTGACGTCTCCACTATGGAGGAGCTGATTCTTGAATAACCTGTCAGGAGCTAACTCCTCAGGGAACAGTTCTGTGGTGCATCTTTTAACAGCCCAAATACTTTCCTCCTTGTAATCAAAATTTCTTCATGGTTAGAGGAAGTGTTAAGAATTAGGGGACACCGAAGAGATGGAGGATCAGGGTGTGCTTCTAGAATTTAGATGAAGTTGTAGGTACTCATTTAATCAGCTTGTCACTAGATAAGCAGGCAGTCTTTTCCCTATAAATAACTTTTGCTGTTTCTCCAAGAGGCTGGAAGCTCTGCGCTGTATCAAGTCCCTGCTGTGTTCCTGTGTTTCCTTACCAACAAATGCTTCTGGTTTGATTTCTTTAACTACTGTTGCTCAGTTCAGCAGCAAACCCTCAGGAAACATGGCAGAGCTGTTCAGAGAATGAAATTATTCCGTGTAATACCTATTTGAGGACAAACAAGCAGATATTCAATCAGTGGAAATCCCTGATTCACTGCCCTCTTTCATGAAGGTGGCATCTCAGGCATTTGCTTCCACCACCTTCCTCGCTGCTTTTGTTCTGAGAGTGAGCACATAGAGATAGCATTTAAAAAAATTTAAAAAAGCTGGATGAATTGAGTGGAAGTAAGTTTTAAGGCTTTTCAGGGTTGGAATTGTGAGAGTTCTGTTTTATTAACCTACAGCAATTGCTGCTAGTGATGAAGGGTAAAATACATATCTATTAAAGTCAATCCTGCCACTTCCTTCAATACATTAGTCTAATGAAAGCATTCTGCTTGAGGGGAAGTGCCTGCTTTGTTTAATGTTATGAAATTGCTCAGTGTCCTGCTACTTGGATAGCTCCAAGTTCTACCTTACTGCCTGGGCAGCTAAATCTATGCTCATTATTGCAGGAGACAAGAGAGGAAAGAATTCATCAATATCATGAAGAACCAAACACCCCTCCAGTTCTGGTGAGTAGTAGTTCCCAGTTAGGAAGCTCATGGCTGTAGCATGGTAGACATTTTAAATGCATTCTTGCTAGCTTTCAGTGTGGGTTCCCCTGCTTGACAAGCCTTACAGAACTCGCATGGAAGGCCAGTTATATTCTTGCTAAGAGCTTCAACCTTGGATTTTGCTCACTTGCAGAAAATCGTTTAGAACAAATGAAATGCATTCTGCCCATTAGATGCTTGGAGTCCTGTTACCAAACACTGTATTTCAGGCAGCTCTGATCTTTCCAGTCACTGGCCACCAGTCGTATGTTGTATGCTGGGGGTGGTGTGCATGCAGATGGTAAGATACCTCCCCTTAATCTTTTCGCAGGTGGTATTAACTTTACATTTTGTTTTAATCTCTGTAGGTTTCTGAATTTGCTCATTCAGTAGTATATTCGTAATTACAGTATGTCTATCTGGGGAAGTGGGACCTTGGGTGTCCTGTGCCTGTGCTTGAGCTTGGAGTATGAAGTTTGTGCTCTAACAAACCCAGCTGGCTGTTGCTTGGCCCAAACCGGAGCTAAGAATGGTGATAGTGGAAGTAATTGTGGAAAAAACACATTTTCCTTTTCTCCTTAATGGTTTCTCCTTCTTTAAAAGGGAAAAATAAAATAAACAAGAACACCAGCTTCTAAAACAAGATAGCTCACCTAATTTGATCTTTGCATCTTTGTTCGAAATAGGTGAGCGAGAAAGTCTTGTTTGTAGTCATGGCGAGCTGCACTGACTGGCCTGCTTGTGACAAGCATTCTAGCCTTTCAGATAGCTGGAAAATAATGTTAAATGTTTCCACCTACATTAGGGCTTGCGGGAAGGTGCGATGCTGCTAGTGGAAGGAGACAAAGCCACTTTGCAAGGAGTGACAGGAGCACGTCTGTTTTTGAGGTAAATGCTTCATTTGAATGGCTATCCTCCTTCAGATAGAAAGGAAGGGAGACTTCTGTTAGACCCCTGACACATGCTGCCTGTCCCCCACGTCAGAAGTTATTTAATCACTTGCTTCCATTTCTCTTTGGGGAAAACATGAGTATTGCTTTACGCTCCAAAGGAGCGGGCAATATGACAGCACTCTAAAGGATGTCTAACTTACCCAGTTAAGTGCTATGGCATTATATCTGTTGATGCTTGTGTTTCTGAACTGTAGTTACCGTTCACAGAAAGAGCCCCAGTAGTCAGTCAGTTCTGTTATTGAAGGCCAGGGGAATGCCAGTTTGGCCCTAATGCATTGAACTCTAGAACAAGGATGTCTTTAGTCATATGAACATTACTAAGAAATCTAATATATATGTCCCGTGGTGCAGGTAAGGCAGGGAGTCAAAACTCTGCTTGTTATGAATAAGGATGTCTTGTTCTATACCTAGTAACAGATGGAAGCACAGTAGTCCTAGCTCCTGTTAAAGCTCACAGCATGGTTTGTCTTGTTTACAGGGGTAAGAAACCAACTGAACATGAGCCTGGAACAGATTTCAGTTTCCTCCTGATTGACAGTAATCTCCAGAATCTGTAGCCTTGCATATTCTACAACAAAAGTCACTATATGGGAAGACAATGAGGAGGAAGGAAAGAGATGCTTCTAGTCCCAGGGTGGGTGGAGAACCTTATCTTTATAAATAAAGATAAATATGCGTTAGTGGGCTCTTTTCCCCACCCTAATTCACGTCTCGGACATCTCTCCTTCCCTGCAAAAAGACAATTTTTATTGCAATACTTGGGTAATCATAGCTATTCATAGTCTGAAAGGGTCTGTACATTCATGTTATCCACTTTGATTCCTTCCCCACCAAAAAAAAGTTACTTTAACACAATTAAGACAGGACACTGAGTCAGCTGTTCCTGCTACCTAGCTTAACCTGCTAAATGGAAGAATTGTTTTAGTGTACTCCCACACTATTAGTTTAATTTTTGCGCTAGTAATAAAGGGAGAAGTTATGCATTCAATTACTTTTATTTGCTTCAGACTCATGTTAAATATATACAATGCTAATTATGTACAAAAGTGTGCACGTTAAAAATTGTCAGGTTACAAACTTGCAAATCCTAGAAAAGTGCAAAATTTTAAAACATCTTCCACCGTGCTGTACAGAAAAAAATCCACCATTAGCCAATATACACACTCTTAAGACATACTGATCAAAACAAACTAAGACATACAGTATACTCTTAAAGCACCCAGAAGGGAAAAAGATATTGCACAGAAGACTGACAGCAAGTTCATTACAGTGCCTGAAGGCTCATTTTTGAAAGTAGGTATTCCCAACACTCCTCAGACCTAACATTTAAGTCTTAAAAAAGGCATTTTTTGGCATTTAAAAATCCATTTGTAATCACACAATTGCACAATCTGTAAGAATTATCAGAAGATATGGTTAACTCTTGCTGTAAGGCCTTTGTTTCCACTCCCTCATTAGCTTCAGTAAAAGTTCATCAAGCAAACGGAGTAGCATCACAGCTTCCATCCAAACACTGACGAAAGGGAGGTAAGTCTTACAAGCAGCATTTCTCTAATCTTATATTAAGCTGCTCCTGCATAGTGAAGGGTTGAATCAGAACACATTATCACAAGTTTTCCTTGAATTTTTTTTTCCCTCATGGCTTTAAGCAACAGCTCACAGCTACGTATGACTAAAGCAGTACTGTCAGGTGCAAGACTAAAGTTTATTTTAAAAAGTTACTTCAAGGCAAAAAATATGGCTCCCTCCAGAAGAAAATACTGACTAGATAGGAAGCTAAATAAACAAGTGGCCTCTAAGTTCAGTTAGATCTATGGCTGGATGTTTTATATTTCAATCTCAAACCACCTTAGCAGCTTTAAACCATAATCTATACTGACAATCATGCTTCTGGGACAGAAGACATGTTACGAAATTGTGTCTGTGCCGAGTATAATCACAGACCTAAGCTCTGGAAATACTTGCCAAATTTCCCAAGTCCAGTAGATGAAAACAAAGAACACACAACTAGAGGAACTCTCCTGAAGAAAAGAAGTGAAACACCTATTTTATCTGGGCCATTTGGGTAAATGGTAACTAAAAAAAGACACACTGGTTTTCTTACACAGATGCACAGCAAAAAGGTGAATTAAAACCGAACAAAGGGTACCTATGATTAAACACTACAAGCAGTTCCTCGTGTATGGAGTGTTCAAGACTGCAGTAAGATGAATAGCACTCGACTCAAACTGCAGAGCATGCTGTGCTGCCACTCAGAGGCATTTCTGCATTCAGGCATCTGATGACTATAATAGTGAAGAAGGGGACAATAGTATTTTACCAATTTTTTTTTTTTTTTTTTTTTTTAAACTGCAGTAGCTTTTCAGAAACCCCTTGCTTCCTTTAAAAGTATGTGCTAACAAGGGCAATTAGTAATAACAAGGAGAATTTGGCTCCTTGGGATGGAAGGAAAGACATCTTCCAAACACTTCAGTTGAGTCTAACATTGGTATACAATGAACCACAGGCATATGACTGCACAAAAACTGTTACTCTCCCCAAAAGGAGACTACTAACAAGTATCATGTTTACAGCTGAAACCAACATAGCTTTTAAACCAAAAAGCATGAAAAGCCCATTCTAAAAAGCACTGAAGCACATGCTTGAATTTCCACCCAATTAAATATAACCCTATGTAGTGCTTTCATCTAACAGTATTTATTAGATCAGGCCTTAGGTTCACATTAGGATATGCATTTATATGCGTGTGGGTTTGTTTTTTTTTTAATTCTTTGAAAGGAAAAAAAAAAATATTCACAGCACCTAGCCTCAGCATCTAACCTAGCCAGCAAGGTGCCTTTAACAGTGGAAGAGAGGAGTGCCTTCAGGGGACAATACAGAGCAAGTGCCTACACAGACTCTCAATGTAGGAGTGGAAGGAGGCTGACACCTCCTCTACTCCCCTCCCTAGCTCTAAAGCTCCCTACCATACCATAATCCATATATAGATACACATTTTCAACTAAATACACATACACGGTAAAAGCTTTGTGAAGCATTTGGTTGCTGTACACGTATTTTCTAATGATTTTTTTTAATTGAGATTGGGAAAGACTTGCAGAGGGAACAGGGAGAAGGGAGACATGGTCTAGGGAAGTGAGGTATACAGCTCCCATTGACTAAGGCAAGAGTTAAAAGACCTGCCTAATAATTGTGCATTACAAATAAAAATAAATTTATCATTCCTGCAGGACTATCTTAAAGCAGACTGATGTAGGACTGTTACCACTCCCATACAGAATCTTTACAGTGCAGAAACTTAGTTCTTTGCGCTTCATTTAAAGGACACAGAAATACAACTTCAAAGAGGGTCCTTATAAAGCAGCCAATTGACTAGACTATTTAAAGCCTGTAAAGACTTTGATAAACCTGTTTTGTGATAATATTCATAATCTAAGGTATACCAGGGGAAAAAAGCTTGTTTATATCAATGTTGCAGATTAGCAAAACAACTGTAATATGTGTGTGGGGATGTTACCTTTTTTTTTTTCCCTTTTTAAATCAAACCGTCTTCCTGAAACCTAATTTCCACAATGTGTATTAACCATCAGGAGAAGTGCAGTTAGTTTAAGATTGGGATTATTATTTTGTGCTGGTGTTGGTAAGGTATATGGATGATAGAAGACATGGTTTCTAGATATCCTATGAGCAAGTATTAGACAACAAGTATGTTGATACAGAATAATTTACGTAAGTCAGATGCTAACTTGAACAGCAAACATTTCACTTTCTGAATGCTCGTATAGTACAAAAACTGCACAGACTAGGTAAGATTCTTCACTACAGACAAAAAGACAACTAAGAATACTATCAAGAATTATAAGTAAATTGATAAAGAGAAATTTAACAAACGTTTTACTTGAAATAAAGGAGAGATGTCTTCTAAATATCATCCTTTGGTATGCAAGTTCAAAACTGTGCTAGGGAGAAGTTACTCAATATTGCTAACTACTTGATCTCACTTATATACAGGTATGAAAAGAGAGTCAGTTTTCAGTTTTTTAGATATATGTATTTACACTCCTATTTACTTACTCAGCTTCAAAGGTAAGTATATGTTAAACTTTGATAAACATCATTAGGGTTGTACCAAAAATTAAATGTAAGAAGAAAACACCAAGATGATCTTGACAAATGTAGTGTTATGAACCAACTGTCGCTTAAGACTTGTTTATTCCGAATTCCTAATCAGAATTCTCTCATCTCACAGCTTTACTTTTTACACTTAAATAAATCTTCGTTCAAAAACAAAGGAGAATCTTATTTCACCAATACTACATGAAAAACAAAATGTGATGCTAAGCTTTATTGACTTGAGGAAATCAAAGAATTATGAAAGTCAGTTCACTAATTCACAGTGCACTGCATAACAGACTGCAATTCAACCAATCTAAACAGCTGATCAGAAAAATTATTTTCTAAAGAGACTTATACAAATAAGTTAAAACCGAAAGAAACAACATACCAGCTAATGCTCACACTTACCACCTGTATCTTTTATTTAAAGCTGGTTTTAGATAAAGGCAAAGTGCAGACCTTCAAACCTATGCGGGTCTTTCCAGAGGGCCTCTGGCAAGAACGCTAAGCGTGTGATGGTATATACCCTCCCATCCTCAAGGACCAGATAAAAGATCAAAAGGCAACGGTTGCCATTCTGCGTAGAGCATGAAGCAGCTCAGAGCTCACCTGTCCCCCTCCTCATTTTGCTGCTGCTGCTTTGTGCAGAGCACAAACTAGCCTCAAGTTTGAGAGCCCAAGAACTGTCTACATTTAAACCTGTCCCAGATATTTGTGAGGATCACCTAATGCTTGCGATGCACTGAAATGATGGTATTCAAATGTCAAAGCGCTTCACCATAAACTCTTTCATCCCCAATTATTGCAACTACATTATATTTTACTTAAACTGACACAGTGTATTCAGTATTCTTTAATATTAAACTACTAAAAACATTAATTCAACTGTTGTATAAACATACCTAATCCACAGTAGGACATTTTCAAACCCTTATGCAAACCCCTCTGTGCAACTGACAAGAAGAAAACTATGCTCTCACCAAACACTACAAAAGACCTAGCTCCTCAATTTTTCCACTTGATTCTGCCCGAAACATAATTTCCTGCCCCCTTCCCCTGCAAGTAAACACTTAACCTCATATATGCATTTAAACAGAACATATATGCATACTTACAAAAAACATCAACTCAATGCCCCAAATGAGTTCTTTTTTTCCAACTTCCCATAACACAGAAAAATCACACATTCTGAGCTGAAATTCTTCTAAACTACTCTCAAAAGCGCTCCCCTGAAATCCTTTCTTCATGAAATCATAATGGACAAACATACTTCACATTCTCCTATACACACTTAATACTTCCAGAGTATCCTTAGTATTCTTACTGGATAGGTAATTGATTAAAAATAGTATTTTTCACTTCTCTATAGCTTATTTGAAAATACGGGATGTGTTTTCTTCACATACATGGAGTCTGAAAAAACCACACCGCTCTACTCTTGGAAATTTAATGCTTTCTTGGCAAGTGACTCAGGAAAATAATTCTTATTTTCTCCTAACTTTCCAGACGATCCAGTCTGTCACAGTGATTAGTTAGAATACTGCAGCTATGCATAGACCCACTTGTTCACTAGTCTGATTTATTATTTCATTTACAAAAGTTAAGAAAAAGCAACGCAACTTTCTTTACACAGCACGCGAATCAGTCATTAAGAGGGATTTTTTTTTTCCAGTAAAGAAATTGAGGAGGAGAAAACAGTTTTAATGAGACTAACAGAACTTGTAAAGATGATCCTTTTGCGGGGTAAGGAGGTATTACTAGTTCTACAAAGTTAATAAATATTGTGCTAAAAGTTAATGAAATGAGATTATACATTATGGAGTTCCTCAGGTAGGTCAACAGCTCCCCAGCCACAGGGAATATCTGATAACATTTATAGGAGATACAACACACATTCATTTCCATAAATAAATAAAAATAACAAGAAAAGTGATGGTAGAGGGAAGAAAGGGGTAGCCAAAAGGGAACATACTAGCTAACAATCACTTATAGCTCTGCCGCATATCTATACTCCCCTTACCCCATGGTATTTTGTCCTTTTAATAGACATACATACATGTATATACATATATATACACACGCACAAACATACACACATATATACACATGCACACATACCTTTGCACGCTGATCCAAAAATTCATATTTTTCCCTCAGCACCAGGCTTCTCCAACAGTATGGGGTTTATCATTTAAATCGTTAACATTATAAAAATGTCAGAAAGATAGGAAAACACACACCCTTCTGTCACCATCACCTATCCCTAAACCAAAAAAATTCAGTAATGGCTTCTCCAAAATACAGCATACAATCCATAACTATTTCGTTGGATATAGCGCACATAAGGATCTGGTATTTTCTTTTCCCAGGTCTTAAACACATCTTGAAAATTGATACGTTATCTGTTTCCCTGCTTGTTTTTACAGAAAAAAAAAATATGGCTAACTGGTTTGGTGAACACCAAGCCAAGAAACAAACAGGTGCTATTTAATTAAATTGTGCTGCAATGTTGTTTAAATGATTTTGCAGTGGAAATTTATCTTTGGTTTGTAGGAGTTGCCTTATTAATGAAGCAGATTGATCTTTGACCAATATAGATACTGAGTCTTCCTTTGTATTTCTTCAAGACATTAAATATATTATGGGATTTCTTGGTGTGTGTCTTAGTCTACTTAACAATATAAATAATTTTCAGCAGCAAGTATTTCCTACCTCCTTCAGCTCCTTCACCACCTTCAACTCCTTTGAAGTTATTCATGCCTGTACTTTAAACAATTTCTGATAATCAAGTAGTGCAACACAGATGTTCCTTGCAGAACAGCCTAAAACTGAAACTACACAAAAGAAGATAGCAATAGCCATTTACAGGAACAAATTGCAATAAATTGTTCATTGGCCTAAAAACCATATAGAAAAGGTCATTACTATCAGCTATCCCAATTTTGAATCTGACCATTATAACTGCCAGATTTTAATTTACTGCTGGGGAATTACAATGCTGTCAAAGCAAAGCCAAATACCTTCTTTGTGATCAAGGAGCATCTGGCCATACACAGCTTTAAATCAAATGCTACTTATCTTAAATTCAATTAGCAAGCTTGGGTTTGGAGGTTTGGGGGGGTTTTGGGTTTTTCTTTTTTGTTTTTTTGGGGTTTTTTTTCCCATCTCTTTTCTTTTTTCCTGAAGCACAGTTTTAGCAGCTAGTTAGAGAGGGATTCTGCTGTGACCAAGTCAACACAGTTAAGGAAAAATATGCAAGCAAGCTAACTTGCATGAGTACATATGCTTATTACTATACCTCTACCATAGGTTCATCTTCAACAGACTTAAGAATCAAGCCCCTGAAAGTTGAGCTATACAATTAAAGTGACCAAAAGATTAAATATGTTTCTGGAATCCATGAGAGAAGGTAGAAGCAGCAATCACTTGGAATCTTGAGTGTTATATTCAGTCTCTCCTGATGAAATCTGGCTGAGCCGTTTGCTTGATCCCCACAGCTTTCGGGAAAGCTGACCTGAGCGCATCTGTTTAAAAGTAATTCAGAGAAACAAAAGGAGGGGGAAGGGATAAGGTGGATAAATTAAAAAGGAATTCAGACACTGATTCTGGTGAAATGCAGACACTACAATGTACCGCATAAACAAAACTACACCAACAAAAATTATTTTAAAACAAACCAAAAGTTACACATAAGGGATGGTTCTTGGGACTGACAAAAAACAACAGACAAAACACTAATCACAGTCTTCTCTGATTTTGAACAGTTAAAGGGATATTGCCAAGTAATGCATATTTAATACTTAACCTATTTCAAACGGCTTAGAAACAGTGTTTAGATTGCTATTTTGATAGGAAGGAAAAAAAGAGGTGAGTGTCAAAAAAAAATGAACCAAATTAGAAGAAAGGACATTTTATTTTAGATATTGCAAACAGAAATTGCTAGAAGTGAAAAGGAAAAGATAACCAAAATGCAGAGCAGTGATGGCAGAATGAAGGAAAGAGAGAAAGGTTATCTCCTGGTGTCAAATTTATACAGTCTTCCAAAGTTCCTGGGTGAAGTGCTCAGAGTAAAATTTAAACCAGAAATAATTCATACTGAATATTCCATAAGTAAAGACAGATAACAAGCAACCAGAGGCCATATTAAATCCAGCATCTGGTAGGTCTGCAATCTGACAACACTTTGGAAGAAACTGTTTTAATTTACTCCTTAAGTACAAGGCTTATGATTGGCCAGTAGTGATCAGCCTAGCAGCTGATTAGTTTATGAAATCCCTTGCAGTTTAATAAACAAGATGCACACCTTAACCGCACAAGTTTGAGAACAGTTCTCAGCAGTTAGTACTACAAATTAAGCATGCTTAAGAACTGTATCATCACAGCAGCAGTGTTCTAGAAAAGGCACAGTGCTGACAGGGATTAACACTAACGGGTGATAATACCCCAGACTTCTGCAACATCCCAAACAGCTACGTAATTGTTAAAAATACAAAAACATTTATAATACTTCACTTCATACTGGATACTGTCAATGCAGAAACACTAAAGGCCAATCTTAATACCAAGCAGCATTTCACTTTACACACAATAAAGGTCGGTCTCTCCCTTTATCCTAAGGATCAGTATCACCACCAAAAGCCAGGACTACAACACTGTCTTCTGTATAAGGATAAAATTCTAGTAATGAATATATTCCTTCCAAACTACAAATAAATCAATCAACAAATAAATACCCCACATACATATGCTTTTGAAATATATTGATTGATGCCATTATAGAAAACTAGAAAATCTGGGACAATGTTGTTCCTTATACGTTTGTGGGTTTTGGTTTTTTTTTTTTTTAAAATCTCTTTACATGGATATTAAGCTTGCAGATCATCTGAATTATAAACAGAAAATATTGGAAAAAAACCCGTCATTGGAAAGCCTCTACATTCATAAAAGGAATCCAGTCTTTGAAACAACACTTTCTCCATAGTTAGAAAAATAGATGTGATTAAGAACTGAAAAAAAGAAAACAAGCCTTCAGTCTAATGAGATACATAATTTTCAGCCTACAAAAGATCTTTCCTATGGAACAGGAAGCTTAGAAGTGACAGTGACTTTAAAACTGCTGTTACAAACATATGTTTAACCACATCATAAGCAGCTCTTGGACAGCTTTTTCCTGCTGTAGAATTGACAAACTGGAAGTGGAAACCTCCCTTCCCCATCCGCTGCAAGCAAGATCAGACTAACATTGTGTGAAGCCTGTTTCAAATATTAAACTGTGTATTTCCTAGCTAAAACATTTTAAAATACTGGCAAATAAAGTCACTTTGTTTTCACAATTAAAATATAAAATTAAATTAAGACACACTTTTCTGCCATGTACTAAAGGTCATGCAGAAGTGATAATCACACTTTCAGATAAACACACTACAGCACAGCGGAGATTGGGTTATAAAGAGAAGCAGGTTTAAGCTAACTCGAGTAAGTTGAAAGTCATGACAAGAAGTACCTAAAGCAAAATCTATGTTTTGCACAAGAAAAATTGGGCATAGCTATTTGGCAGATGGATGCTCTGTATTTGATATTGCATATGCAGTACCAACAAGTTTATATTCACCGTATGGAGCAGAGAGCATATTGGGAACCTACACAAGTGCTTCTCTGTGCATTGCAATTAGAGACTCTTAACAGAAAGTAGTAGTATTTTTTTTTCCCCAATGTCAGTCAATGCATATTAAAAGATATCTGACAGAAACCATAAAAAAATAAAGTAGCTTGCTCTCTTTCATTTCCAATTTTCTTCTGGAAAATTATTTCATCAAGAAGTGGCTGACAACACTATCACGTTCAGAAAAGGTTAGCTACTATGACTTTGCTTATTCAGATGTGAGTGATAAAGTCTGGGAGTTAGTCCAGCTGAGCTTCCCATCTCCAATCCCTATATACCTTTGATTCTTAATGAGAAATTTCAGTAGAGCAGTCTCAAAAGTTATTTCTTTCCCACTGAAAACTGAAACTTGCTCTTAAATTTACCCTGCCATAGAGGAGACCTCTTGCTCAACTGGAAAGCAGAAATAAGTGAACTTCCCACTGTTCGGTAGAAAAAGTTCTTGATGGTGGGTTTTACCTCTGCTGGCTTGCCAACACCAACGATAATCAACTTGCCGTCCTCCAAGCCAACAAGGATGTGGCTATACTCTTTCGTGACAGAAATGCAGTGAATTGGCAGTCGCATGGCTAAGGGGGAGATGCTGAGACTCAGGCTGAAATGAACAAAAACCACATAGAGAAAGCACATCATCTATTTGTTTGCACATACTGCAAAGAATCACACTGCAGTTGAAATTGCTGTCTACAGGATGCACTATAAAACACAGTTTCTCAAGGATCCAGTTTGCAATTTCAACTATTGTAAACTCCTAAGGAACGATCTAATTGTACCCCAGAATAGAGGTCCAATAACAAGAAAAGGCATGGCTGGGTAAGTCAGTAAATTAAGACAAATCACAGCTTGCAGATGTCAGACACAGCTCTTCCTAAATTCTGTCAGTTCTAGGTGTAGAATTGGGATAAATGCCTAGGAAGAAAGGGGTCTGGTGCAACATCTCATTTTTCTTTTCTCCCTATCTTAGTTCCCCCCAAAAGAGTTTTTTCAGGGACACAGAAAAAGAGCAATGGCTACCACCTACAGCACCAAGCAAAGTCCATGTTACACAGCCATTTCTCAATAAGCCTTTATATTTGCACGTCAATTATAAACTACTGATGGTGGTACATTACCTGTAGAGATCCCGTATGGAAAGAAATCCCTGTAAGCTGCCCATCACGATATACTCGCCAGTCACACACATATCTGACACTTCCTCCTTCAGAGTCTCAGAACCCAGATATTTTCCATTGACAGAATAGAGATGTAATGCATTCTTATCCTGAATAGATCAAAAATAAATCCGTCACAGAGGACTGACTGGATTAAGAGTGTATTATTTGTATCTTTAGCTCACTAACAGGAGCTAACTTGGGCAATAACCCACAGATAATATTACTGACAACAGTTTCCTTGTTGAATGATAGAAGAGTACCTAGCCTATACGCAATATGCATGTATACCAGGTCCTGTATGGAAATTTTTGAAGTTACTCCCGTTACCTCTTGATGTAACATGGTAACGTCTTACCTATCCATCTAATCAATTCCAAGTTTTCTGGAAACATCCAAGGATTTAATGGATAGGTCCCTATTTTATAAGCGTTTTTGTCAAGGAAGAAGAAAGGAAGAGAGCACTCTTATCTTCAGCCCTGCTGCCACGCTCCCTCTCCCCCACCCCAAATTGAAAAGCAGAAGGAAATAGGTATATTTCCACAGAGCTAGATCTAGAAGCATTTTCTGGACAAGGCGATGAATTCTTGATGGATTAAAGATGCAGCTAACGCAACTATTTTAAGTTCTTCCAGCCTGACAGTACCTTGGTCTCTTCTCTCCCCATCTTCCAGCTAGCGTGCCTACATCCAATAAATTTGTCTTCCAAGAAATCTCCCATGCTCATAGAAATCGTAACAGCTCTACCCTTATTAAAGCAACTACACAGCTACTCAATAGACAGAATAAGCTACACTGTGAACCTTATAGCTATCTCTCCAATCTAAAACTAAGAAACATCAGTGTAGTCACTGGGCATCTTGCACCCAGAACCTACTGCTCCCCTTATAAGCCTCTGTTTCTGTGCACAGTGGAACTTGCTTCTCCTAGTTTTCCATTTCAAAGCGGCTCTCCCAGGAAGATTCATTAGCATGTGCTTGGGCATCTTCCTTGCAGGTGTTTGGAGATTTTCAGGACACTTACAGGAGCACAGTATGTCAGTGATACATCTTTTAATCAAATTTCACTCAAATTGGCTAGCAAAATAAAAAATATAAGGAAACAGACATAGCATGCTCAAAAAGCCTCATTACTTTAGAAAATAAGGATAAAGTTTAGTACATTTATGATTAAAGTCTTCAGCGAAAGAAACAGAGGCATTCCATGAACCTAAGTACCTTAAGAGTAGTCTTTCCTTCTATGCTGGTGTGGACAACTATATGGCCTTCCCAGGACACAGCCAGATTGGGAATAGTCAGCAGGAGAGAACTCTCACAAGGTGGTCGCAAAGTCCTCACGTACTGACCTTTCCGAATAGTGTGGACAATAACAGTCCCATCCTGCAGTGACCAAATTTAGGTAAGTTGTTACTCAGCAGGTAAGTTACCGCAACACACAGAAAGAGTATTTAAATACAGAGGGAATATTTTGAAAGCACTTAAATTCTTAACTGGAGACCAAGACTCCTGAGCATTAGGAACTCTACACAAAGAAGCCTTCCCCTCAAGGCCATGTACTATAGGCATATGAAAAAACAAATGCAAACAGGGCAAGAGAGGAAGGAGAGGCAGCAAATCGGCCATTTCATAGGTCACATTTATGAGTAGGCATTATGTGCAGTACAAAGTCAGAGTTCAGAAGCCTGCCAGTGTAGTACAGTAAGGTAGAGCATGAGTAAGCTGCACAGAACATTCAAGGTTAAGGAAGCAGGGAAGAAACTGTCACAGAATGGTTTCTATGAGAAGATTAAGCTCTCCAAATAAGTCCACACATGTTAAAGCTCATCTGTGCAGAATAACACAACATGGTGGCTGAGGTCTATGCTGTGCAGAGCAGTTTGAGACAGCCTGATTTAAGCAGGCAGCAAGGGAGATGGAACATATCTTCTTGATGCACAAGACTGAAGAAAAAAAATCGTGAAATAGTCACATTTTTTGTATTATTCTTAATCAACTTCAAACTCTATGGTGTGAGTAGAGAAGCGGCAAAGAAGGGAAAAGTATGACAACGCTTACCCTGGATCCTGACACTGCCATATCCAGTTCAGTGCTGATGCCAACACTCGAAACTTCGTCAGTATGCCCATAAAGGATCTGTAATGGCTTAGGTGCCAGGCCTACAGGCACTCCTCCCTGAGAGTAACAAAAAGTGCAATGACACATTCTCTTGCAGCTGAAGGACAAACAAAAAATAAATTTCTGGTATCTTCAGTATCAGTTGTGAGAGATGTATATTTGACATAGGCCAAAACCAAAGGCATAACTCACCCATTCCAATTTCAATTTATTGCCTTTTATGTCAGCAGCCCTATTTACTGAAATCACAAGAATGAACGAACATAGTTACTATGTGGATGTGAAAGACAGAGTTACTTAGCTGACTTGTTTCTATCTCTTCAGATGTCCAGGTGTGCAAGGACCACAGTAAGCAGTCCTAATAGGAGTTGTTCACCCACCCATCCACCCACTTTTTCTTCACCTGTGTATCTGCGCTTGTTCAGTTCTTACAGTTTACACTAGAATTAAGCACTATCTTCACAGTCAAGCTTAAAGAAACTGAAAGCTATTTTGCTTAAAATTACAGCAAATCTGTCCCATTTTCTAAGGAAAAGTGAGGAAATAATCCTTCTCAGTGACTACCAGAAGTATGATATGCAAAGGAAACCTTGCAATAATGCTCATTAAAAAGTCATTTTCCCACATGACTGCAGGGTGTCAAAATTATTTAGTACTTTTGTTCCAGTGAGTGTACTGTCAGCATATACAGACTTATTCTCAAACCAGTTCTAAGGCAAGACCTGTGCTTAGAGAGAAGGTACAGTAAATAGTTCTGCAGAGGACTCTTTATTCTCATTTCTGTGGTAGAAATTTGACTGCCAACCAAGCCCTGAAAGCCTGAAGCATGCAGAAATGCAGAACAAGTGTCAAAATACAGAGCTGGGAAAGAAGTTGACAATGCAGAGCAGACAAGTAGAACGGAAGTGACAGTATGCAGTCCATTGCTGCCACTTTGTAAAGACCAAGATAAAACTCTCACAAGAAGAATTTACAATACATACATCATCATTTATACATCCATTAAATAAAAAATACATTAAAAATCTTAAGAAAAAGCAATTCTAAACAAAGATAATCTCCAGAGGATGACTTATTTAACTGACACTGAAAAGATAAATAAACTAAAAAATTTCCAACATCTATCCTTGCTTGAGACAAAAAAAAAACCACCACACACCATACTGTTGTGAGCACTAAGGTCTCACCTTTTTGACCACGCACTATTGGTACAAAGTACTTCTTGAAAGAATTATAAATACTACCACCATAAAGGCAGCTTCCACAAAAACACATGTAGTTATGCACCACTGTACTGGTTTCATGCGCTGACTTTAGTTCAATAAGAACAGGGTGACCTGACCAAATGTACTGTCCATAACATGACAGCTGCCCCCTGCAGTTAATCCTACTCGTATATCTGTAACGCAGCAATGAGAAATGAACATTTAAAATGCATAACAATGGAAATGGCCTCACGTTTTGAGTGTAAGTATGCACACGCATCACACAGCTGCTTTCATTGTGTGAAAGCACAAGACCAATATTAAAGGATTCTAAAATGCTAGCATAAATCCAGGTAACAGACTAGCGTTGTTTTTCCTAACTCCTAGTATAGTCATCAGTACTTCCCACAGAGGAAACGCAATTCTAAAATGCAACTACTGGAGCGAACAGCAGCCTAGAAACGTAAAAATGCTCAACTACAAACATTGTTCTGACTAATTTCAGTAGTCTCAAGAAGTGTCTCTCTTCTTCCATTCTTCCAGCTGTACAATAGGGGATATTTGTCTACCCTGAAAATAATCTATGAAATCTTTAAGAGTGCCTCTAAAATACCATACTTCAGCTATATAATAACTAATGTGTATAGTGAATATTTCAAACATAGAAGACAACGGGAGTAGCAAAATTACCAAGCTAATCAACTTTAGTGGACTACCTTCCCTGCAAACCTGAAAGAAAGGAAATCAATAAACCATCACAGCAAAACAGAGAAGCACAAAGAACATTCAGAAACTGCTTCTCAAGAGTATGCCTAAATAACCTACCTGCTGAACTATTTGCCATATCATACAGGTAGTATCTCTGGAGCCTGAAATTAAATGAATTCCACAGTAGTCTATTGCCACGCAGGTCACAATATCTAGATAAAGGAAAGAAAACAGGAAGTTATCACATAGATATTTAAGACTAATTTCCCACAGAGTGACAACGTGCACGCAATATGTCAACAATGCATCCTGATTTGCAGTCAGCATGAAATGTTCCACTGTGAAAAGGGCTGAACTAAAACCAGCAGTCAAGCCTTATTTTGAAATTACATTAAACCATCACTACAACAACTAAAAAACCATGCTCAAGTATTTACGTATAATCATGATTCAAGTATTTTGTTCGTTCTTACGCTGCCATTCCTTTATAACTGCTATGCTTGTCTGCTCAAGTGCACTGGCTATAATTCTTTCCCAGAAGACCAAACATCAAGGTACAATACATAAAACCTTTCATTTCACAATATAAAGAGCTACTAACCCATGTGCCTGATGTGCTGTCCAATCAGTTTGCCTTTTGTAAGAGATGTCACTCTGATGCTATTGTCCCAGTGTCCTCCACTAAAGAGCAGTTTTGCATCATGGGATACTGCAAACAACTTAGAGGTGATCTCCAGCCCCGGTGCAAAAGGACCACTCATGTTGCGTTGTGTTCTGTAGGCAAATGATGAGCAGTTAAGAGTAACCTTAGTTCGAATCAATGTATTTTGCGCTTCCTATATCCTTAAAAATTAATAAGAAATTCCATGTATAGAAGAGGCTATATATAGAAAATTTAAAAAAAAGTTAAATTCTGGCCCCCTGATATCCATGGCAAAACTCTCACTGCCATCAGCAAGTGGAAGCAAGATTTCACCTTAGATCTTTTCTGTCTTTTATACAATTTGATTCTATATGGATAACTCATGTCCCTACTAAGTATTGTAACATTAAAGAAAAAAGGAATCTTCTAAAAACAAAAGAAACAAAACCACCACATATACCTGCACTATAGCATAAGAAAGTATGAAGACTGCCCATCTCAGATTCCAAGATTAGTTTTTACGACTGATAATTAGAAAAAAAATTAGAAGTAGCTCTAAGAATGAAGAACCTTGAAATGCCACTTACACAACTCTTTACCAGAACAGTATTACAGATTAGAGGTAATATTATTGAACATCAGAAGATGCATTCTTAGGTGAAAACTCAGACAATGAAAACAGTACGATCCACTGATTGTTGAACAATTACTGTATTTTATTACTGTAGATGCATTCATCTGCACCTCTCCTCATCATTTGCTTACTTGGGATTTGTCACTGTGGTATCTCTGATGAATGTAAAATAGTTGGAGATATTTTTATCATAGGGTAGCCAACCATGAGTTCCAATAATGCAGTTCAGACTTGCCGTTACCTAAAAATTTTGATAGAAAAATCAGTGAAACCCAGAGGCATATTTTCTGCTTGCCTTTGATGGTAATGGAGCTTGCATAAAATCCAGCATAGGCTTCTTGAGAATTTACCACAAAGAAAAAAAGCACACACACTCCTCCCCCCACAAATATTTAAAAAAACCCAAACAGCTCAGATGAGTTAATCCACATGTGGTATTATCAAGTTAGAATAGTGTATGTTCTAGACAGGTCAGAGAAGTTGAAGAGGAGGGGCAGGGTGGGGAGGAGACAAAAACCAAAAAGCCAAGCCAACCAACCCCTCTCAAACATTTCATTACAAATTCAGTCATTTAGTTTAAACCTCTTCTTTGAAATAGTAATAATTAATAGTTAACATATTAACACAGGAAGTTTTAAAAAAATTGTACTACAGTTCTATTTCTGAGAAAGTAAGAAAGGAATCTAAATATTCAAGGTTATTTTCATCAGATATTTAGAGAAAACACAATGAGAATTTTAGATGTGTCCAAATTCCAAATTACATATGCACATACCACATTAAGCCAGGACAGTAAGTTTGACCTACAAAATAGGAATATTGGAAAAGAATATTCTTTCCTGCAAAACACAGGTATTACTGCACAGGGGCCAGTACGCAGACCATACATACAGATGTAAATACACAAACACTTTCCTCCTATCATCATTTGGCCATCTGCCATAGTACCAGCACCTGTATTAGTGCAAAAGTTAATTTTACAAACAGTGCAGGCCTTTGGAGTGTGTATATGCCACATACGGTATAGTTCCATTTATATGCGTTGGAAAGTAACGACAAACATAACGATGCCATTAATTACTCAATCCTGTCATTTTAAAGCTGGGCTGCATTGCATTAGGAAATTGATTGCTACCATAGAAGTGGATCAAGTGGGCAACTTACAATACACCTCACTACAACTTACACTCATGTCTCATCAGCTCTTAAATAACATTCAACAAATCAGCCTGGCTTCTCTTCAGAAGGCAAATATTTAACTTATAGCTGACATTCATTATAGATTAAAGGAACACATTTGAACAGGAACAGTTAAGAAGTGTTTCTCTACAAGCTGTATGAAAAAAATACACCTATTTGACTGTCTGCAGTCTAAGAATAGTATTGACACATGCAACTCACCAAGATCTCTGGGCTTCCCTGAGAAATAAAGGAACGTGACTGATTTCTGGGGACAACAGCTTTGACAATGGGCACACCGTCACTGATTCCCTAAGAGAAAGGACATGGTTTTGGTCTTATTATATCCAAGAGCTAAAGGACAAATCTAGAACCTGTAAAGAGTAAGACCCAAGGCCTCTGGAATCAATGTCAGACCTCTACAGTTCTCTAAGGCACTGGTACACACATATTCAGTTCACACAGGTATGCTTTGTCGCGAACACCAGAAATGAAACCCTGGCTCTGTCCTGAATCAGTGAGTTTAGCTACCAAGTTCAGTGAGTCCTCAGATACCACCAGCGATGTTCTTAGCTTTCTTTGTGTGGTGGCTAACTTAATACTCAAACACCACCACACAAGTGGCCAGCAGATACAACTTTATGGGATTCAACCTAAGCTAACTAAAAAGACAGAGCTCATTTTATATACATTGCATTTTAAAATATTTTCTTTAAATAGGAAGCAAGTTTATTTTCATCTAGGTTGTGACCTTTTGTTTCAAGTACATCAGAAGTTTCAGATTAGACTTTAAACAATTTCAAGTAACACATCTACCTCTATGAAGAATGACTTCAGTTCAGTGAGGTGCTGGAAGAGATTCAGAGTAGAGGTATCACTTTTAGTTAGTCTTTGCACCACCTCTTCTGCTGACAGCCTTTGCGGATGGGGCTCCTAGGAGACGATATTCAAAGGAATATCAAATTAGACAAATTTGTCATTTTGTTCAAGTCAAAGATACTTGGAATCTTATTGGCAATTTCCATTCTTAAAGTAAATCAATTTCTTTTGAAAACGATATGCTAAATTTCCATCAAAGTGACCTTTACAAATGTAATGTGGCAAAGACTTAACATTCCTAAAATTATAAACCATTATCTTCTCATTTTGTCAGAAGTCCTTTGTAAATCCAACTTTGTAAGTTGGATTTAACCACAAAGGTCTAATTGAGAGGCAACAAAGAGCATTACCTTTAACAGCTGACAGGGAGTTTGCCCAAAATTGTTTATCATCCCTTCTAAAGCTTTCCTTTCTTTCTCATCTGTTAAAGCATCCAAATCCACAGCTCCTGGATCGCAACCAGAACGATGAAGGGTAGAAAAAAGAAAAAACATAATCCAAACAACTTATTGAGAACCGATATGGTCAACAAATGTTGCAAAACAAATTAATTGCAGTATTATCACCCTTTACCCCAGAAAAGCTCTGCTCTGCACGTGGAATTTTAAGTGTATCTGTAAGTGCAAGAATTGCAGGGTTTTGTCTTATCAAATGAATTTAATATACTTCATGCATGCAGTAAGTTGCACACAAAAGCCATCCAAAATTCACCTTTGGAATTAACAGACTAACATTTGTCTTCAATATCTGTTGTTTTTAAAGCAACTTGCTTTGACGCTTAAACCACAAGAAACCTCTTCCCACAAATGCTTTTAAACAAGCAAATGAGAAACTAAAAAAAAAACCCAAGCACTGTTAGAAACAAAATACAAGCAACTGGAACAGCCCTCCTTTAAAAAAAACTTTATTAACATTTCAGGTTCACAACTTCTGATCAAAGCATCAAATAGTCTGGTTATTTGATGATAAATTATAAGTTATGCTGCCATATTTCATCTATAATTCTGTTGCCTTACTATATGCTACTGTATGGCATGCTCACAAATCAAGTGTTTTCTGTCTAATACTGAAAACCCACAAGTCTGATGACAATGACAAGAGAGCATACTGCTTTGTACCTTCATAAGTACAATAATAGAACACATTGAGTGCCTCCACTGCAGCTGGTCCCCTCTGCTTGTAGCCAAAAATCAAATCTATCCATTCATGAAGATGAGCAGAAACATACTCAGATTCCTAGAAAGAAAAAAATGCTCTTGTAAGAGTAAGAGAAGTACTGCTCCCTTCTTGAAGTATTTACTATTTTCTGTGAAAGAGATTTAATTCCTAAACTATCCACAAACTAGGTATATACCAATGTATAGAGCAGAACCATAAGAATATTCGTGTGTGTTAAGGGCAGTAACTGCCAGGTAAGAGGGAAAATTAATACAGTGAAGCAGCACATCTAGAATATTGAAATGCAACTGTGCAAGGGAAGGTAAGCTGCTAGTTCCCTAGTACCATACAGAATAATCTTTAAAAAGCAAGAGAAGCCTTATTACCTAAAACCACCTAATTCTGCATTTTATTTCCTAGAGCAGCAAACTCCCAAATGATTATTATCTTCAGGCTCTTTCCTTTTTTCTTTTGAGCATTTTATCAGCACGCACAGTGCTTTTAACTGAAAGTTCTAATGGTACTTGGAATGTCAGATACAACCACAACTCTAGTTTGAATGTAGTCCCAGTATTTTACACTTAAGCCACAGGGACAATGTGTGGGTGTACTTTCTTTATCAAATATCATCTTACCAGAGCCTTCCTGTGTTTATAGATGAAGTCTTCTGGGGAGTGGGCCCATTTGGGGAGAACAACATCATTTACCACCTCTTTGGATATTTGAAGCTGACCTAAGTTAAAACCTAGTGAATAATGTGGAGAATTTTAAGAGTTACGATAAGATATTTCAAATATCTTGGTTTCTTAATAAAGATTAAAAAGCATTCTTTTCTCAATGCAAGGGAAGGATATTGAAAAATTCTTAATGTAAATCTCCAATAACCCTACCACTGACATAGGAGGCTAAGTCCTGCACTAAATGTTTAAAATGTTAAATGATACAGGATAACAATTGTCCAAAGCACCTAAATGATTTCGAAGCTGAAGTCCCAACCTTAAAAGTAGCATTAATCATTTACACACCTATCTGTAAACATATCTGCATTTGCTTTGTTTTACCAGGATTAAGAGTCAAAAATATTTCAATGAGGTTATTCCTAAGAATGAAGCTACTTACAGGTTTAAATGGTTGTAGAATCAAGGCTTTCAAGAAGTCTTAAATCCCACCAGCTTTCATTAGAACAACTCTAAATACTTAAATGACTTTTGAAAGTGTGACTTTTGAAAGTGTGTCTCTTTTGCAAGAGATGAAATTGGTGTTTCCAATTTTTGTAACTTAGAAGTCTAGTAGATTGTAGCTAGCAGACTAAAATAGCAGCAGCACAAACATACAAATCCATTTTTAAATTGTCTAACAGGTAGAGAAACAATTCCCTATGCAATAAATGTGAATTAAAAAGTGGCTAGGAGTCTCATATCAGAATGCAGGATGCTGTCTTTTCAATCAGCATTATGTGAGTAAAACAGCTTTTTTTTTTTCCCTTCTTCTGATGGGTACTGAAACCTTACATGGCTCTAGAATCAGGTGACTTAACATTGCATTGGAAGGTAACAGTAACAAGCAGAAAATATGCTGGTTGCCCAGAACAAATAAAAGACCTCACATGCTTGAAGATGTCCAAACTCTATCACCCAATGAACCCAGTAAAAAGAATACTAATTAATCTGCATTAACTTTTGCTAACTATTTAATCAAGATTAATTATTGCTAACTTTTTCAAATATCCAAACGAGCATCTCTGATATTTTACATCAGGTAAACAACACTAGTTTTAGCAATCCTTAAGCCCCCAGTCTGAATTTTAAACAACGTTTAGGCTGCTGCTTAACACAACTGGTGTCTTCATTAAACAGTCTGAAGCTAGCATGATGATTAAAATAATTTCTACAAGCACACTATAAAGCTTAAAAAAGAAGTGGTCCACAGCATTCACAAATGGTTGTAACAATTCTGTTCTGAAGAATGCAAGAACAGTTTTCTGTGAGAATATTCTGAGCAGTCAGTTTACCATTTTGATTCTCCAGGAACTCTGGGAAGTAGAAGAACTCTGGGATAAGTTCCTTGACATCATTGGGGTTGTCCATGAGAGCCTGCCAGGTAGCAGGAATAGAGTGGAACTGCCTGTCAGCGCAGTCAAATCTGTGGATCAGAAAACTCAGGTTAGACTTTGATCATTCCCTCAGTAAATGATAAAGAAGAAAAATAAAGGTGCTGCTTATTTGCTCACAGCATACCTGCCACTTTGAAGTTGGATATGAAGTGTTGTGAAAGGTTCTACCCGAATGAGATAATGCATGACACCCGCAGCATTTGAGTAATGTGTCCCATAGTGAAATTTGTCAATTATTCCAAGAGGATCCTCGAAATTCTCATATCTAAAAAAATAAATCTTTATAATTACAACTGAGCACTACAGTAGTTAAGCACTATGTGGCTTATACTTATTGGAGGCAAGGATTCAAAAGAAGCAATCACAGCAGAGAAAAATACATTGAGTTCTATTAAACATGAGGAAATCCTGACTTACAAAGTCCCTAAGCAAAAGACTGCTGAAAGATAGAAATGTACCCTGGCTGAAGCCTTTGCATGCCTGTTCTTATACTCTTCCCTGGGCATCTGCTATCACCTGTCAGAAACTGGGCAAGACAGGCCTGATTTAGCATGACTTTATACAACAAAAAAAACCCCACATCACTAAGCTGAATATTTATTACTGAAGGGACTTGTGACAGTTTCCTGCAAGATTTAAAAAAAAAAAACCAAAAAAAGAGTGTGTGTGTGTGTGACTGTGTCAGGATGCAGAAAAGAGATTTAACACTCATGTCCATTTCCTTTTCTACTAGCAAACTCACTCTACAGTACTATGCCATCATCTGGCTGATATATTCCTCAGTGCCACAAGGCTAGTAAGAGAAATTACAGATAAACATACTGCTAGAGAACCAATTTCATTACAGTCAGGGATAGAGCCTAATCGTTCAGAGAAAATTCTCCATGTTCCAAGTTTTCAGAAGAAAGCTGGTTTTGGAAGCAGCCTGGCAAGTGCCATCTGGTATGATAGCACACTCACTCCCCACACTAGCAAAAAAGGAAGGATCGCTACACTGATGTGTGGGTGTAAGTACTTGCCATTCCTACCTACAGAGGAGCTGCTGTAAGTCACTGAGTTATATTTTATTTCAAAAATAATAATCTATGCTTGAAAAAAAGGGCAGGAAGCACAGATTTAGGATCAATGCTACCTCTCAGCACAGGCAGCTCAACTCATCAGTATGATTTCACATTCCTTATCTTGAAGCAGACATGGGACACCGTACGTCTCTTAAAGCTGCTGGGCCATTAAATTAAGTGTTTCTACAGCCTTTCAGTTTTTCATCTCCACATGAGAAACAATTGAAAATTTACAACAGTAAGTTTTGTCATTTCAGTGCCATATAAACTAATCTGAATGCAGCAGGAACAACAAATCAACAACCTTTGCAAATGCATCTGTGACGTTATAAAACTAGCTTTTAAAAATTTCACTGTCACCACTTCATTTTTAAAATGTGTTATTAGCCTGGAGGCTCAGAAAAGAGAGAGAAATATAGCTGAGCAATCAAATACATACTTCTCTTTCACAGCCTTAGCATTCTTTTCATTTACCACCCCTATGGGTTTGGACAGATCCCTAAAGACTGCAGGATTATTCAGGTCCAGTTCTTCTGAAGTATAATCTCGTAAAATCCAGGGGAACTAAGAAAAGAGTCAAAGATCAAACTGAGATTAAAAATCCATCTTTCAAAACAGAAAAAACACATACCTTTTGCAAAAATTTAAAAATTATTTTAATTACCACAGGATATTGAGCAAGGTCATTGTAAGTTCGTCCTGCCATTGTGTTCAGCTGAATAAGGTAGTCAAAGTTGGATATTTCTCTATTCACCCATTTCTGAAGGACAAAAAAAGAGACAATGGAAGTCACTATATCAAAGATACCACTATTGCAAATTACATGTCTTGCCAGTATTTATCTGCCAGAGGATAGTAGTGGCACAAGACTTTAAGAATGGTATGAAAGTCCAAATTTAATTTCTCCTAATAAAGTTTATTTTCCCTTTGAGTCAATGACTGTGCTACCTATATTTCATTGAAATCATGCCCCTGATTGATGCCAGTACTGTTTTAAATACAGGGCAGCAGACAACTAGCAGCCTCAGAATAAAAAAAGAAGAAAAACAGAAATGAAAGAAACAAAAAGAAGGCAGGTAAACAGGTACTGAGAAAAAGGGGAACAGAACTCTCAAATCCATTAGAGTTCTAAGGTCCAAACTTATTTATAAATTGTTCTCCCATTGGTTAATGGTACAGGAATTTTTAAACTAACATTGCCCTTGCGCCTTTGCTCCACTATTGTATTTTAAACCAAAGAACAGAGCTGGTTCAGAAGGGCTCAATATCTGTCTGTAGTGCGATGGAGACATTTCATTACGGATCATATTTTCTCTACTTAAATATACAACATGGTAGCTTTTATCATTAGGGAAACAAAGAAAAAACAAAGTATTTCCAGTATTTTAAAAGTCATTTGTAAAGCTTCCTCCCTCAGAGAAAACAATAATTGTGGCATAAAGAGATGGAAGATAAAAATACATTTACTACATTTAATAAATTTATCCATGTTTAGCGTAATACAGACATTTTGACATTTTCCTTTTATACCAATATTACTAATTCCCTTAATACCGTATTTCCTGCTTAATCTTCACGTGGGTTTTGTTGAAAGCCCCATCATGAAAAGGTAGCAGGGAAAGTTATTCACACATGCAGTGAAAGAAGTTCCAAAAGGTGCACTCAAGATCATGGAATAAAAACAGAAGCAAGTCTGCTACATGTTTTCCATTCTTATTGGAACACTTGTCATAATCACATCAGCAGAGCCTGGCTCTATCCATTTACCTCACTGACTGTAAAAACAAAACACAGGAATTCTAAAAATATGCATGTGAAAGTTCAGGGACCAGACTGAGGGTACAGCAGTTGGCAGTTGCCAACTAAACACTGGGGCAAAAAAAAGTAAAATCAGTAGTCCAGGACCTTCCAGGACTCCTTCAAGCAGCAGAGGAATGCTCTAGACCATTTATGCTGAAGTCTCGTACCTGCATCAAACCTGAAGCTTTAAAAAGTTCCTGCAGAGATCTGGTCCCAGAAATATTTGGAGAACGCAGTGACAATATTCGACTATATACTTTGTTTCGTACCTGTTAGAAAACAGCATTAATAAAAAAAATTATTCTGGAGATTGAAGCTGACAAGTAAACAACTTCTCTGCTAATTAAAATGTGAAATAAATGGAACACAGTTACACTTTTAAACACTTCTATCTCTTGCTGCATAAAACGTTTGGACATGGATGGACGTGACATCCTTCAGTTACAACATATGTTGCCTTTATATCTTATGAAGTGATTTTTTTTGTGTGTGTGTGTGTAGATGCTACACAGGAAATCATTATTCCCACAGAATTTTTCTAGGAAATACTGCTGCTGTTCAAATAAAATTACACCAATGTTTTCCCTACAAAACTATTGCAAAGATTTATTTACTAAAAAAAAAAAACAAAACAACAAAAAACCCAAAACAAAA